>NC_045683.1:21596563-21899593 GCF_003331165.1 Xiphophorus hellerii | reverse complement strand
TTTCAATTATTAATGAAAAATCTTTATTAGTTTTTATAGCAACCATACATTTAATTGATGTCAAGCTTTTTGAATGCCTCCTCTGGTATATGTTGCTATTCATCTTCCTACATCTACCAACATTTTCCTGATGTTCTTGCAGAGAATCGTCAAGTCTTTTTTTATTTATTTGATGCCATTTACTTTGATAAAAAATACTCTTCCACTGTTTGGAAAACATCCCCAAAGCATTTGCTCCCAGCACTGTGCTTGACTGTGAATATGGTCGTCTTGAGGTTAAGTGTTGCTCCTTTTTTGTCTATACACCAATTCAACACTACATCATTGCGGTCAATCAATAAAACTTTAGTTTCATCTAACCACAAACCAGAAGACCAAAGGGATGATTTTGAGCAAAACTTTATAAAAATGTTTGCATTAATATATTCTCTTATATTTATCTGTGTGATGCTTGCTTGAATCTCTCTGATGAAAAAAAAAAAAAAGTTGGTAGTGCATGGTATTACACGTGGTGTAAGCAACACTTTCACCTTTGAAAATCTGTTAAATTTACTGTTTTGGAGTAAATTTGTGGAGTCAAATCAAGACACATGGAAATTGCTTCATAACAAAGATAATGATATCCTCTTCAACAAAGTAAAATTCACATCCTTTAATGATGCAACTCCCACTCAGCTTGGCTCCCAGACACCATGAAACACTGTTGTTGATATGTGCTTACATAACGCTTACTTTTTTTTTTTTCTTTTCAACATTGCCTCTCTGGATTATCTGAAGCCCTGGTGCCGAATGGTAAGGATGTTTTGGATCTCAGGGGAGCAAAGACAAATGATAACAGAGTGTGTTTACCTTAGGGTTCCTGGTCAGAGGAGATCCAGTATATTGTAAACGATCAGAGAGGAAAGAACACTTCAGAGCATTGTGATTTATCACAAGCGCTCTAACAACTCTGCAGCTTAAATGTTTAATGGTTCAAATATTCAGTTGTTCAATTATGTTTCACAGTATAGTTGGATTGAATCCAAAGCATTGGCTGTGTTGGAAGGAATGTTCTGTACACTGTAAGCAAATAATGCATACATGCGTTCACTGTATCCATAACAGATTTGAGAATAAAGTCTGAAATGAAAGGCATTTTTCTTTCTTAAGTCATTTCAAAAATCATTAACATTTAAGCAGTTCAGAAAAAGAAAACATGAGCATGAATTGGTGTTTTGGAAACAACGTCCAATCCTCAAAAATAAGGAAAGTGGCTTTTGTTTAATCTGAAAAATGATATAAATTGAGTCTTCAGTAAGACTGACATAAGCTAAAAAAAATATAATAATAATAAAAAAACAGACATAGACTCAAATCATATCTACTTTTTAAATCGCTTAAGGACAGAAAAAAATGTTTTATACCGTCCCAGTAACATCACGTATGAAGCCGATTAATGGTTTAAGAAGAAAAATACACGCGAAGCGCCACCATATTTAATCTATGATGGAACAGTGACCTCTGGTGGAGAAACATTCAGAAACAAGCTTGAATAATTTTAAAGATGGTGTCCAGTTGTGTTTCTTTTATTCACCCACAAATGAACACTGACAAGAATAATACAACAACTGAAGTATAGATTTATAATGCATAATTTCACAAAATGGCTGCACAGTAGCACAATTGAATTCTGGCCTGGAGTCTTTCTTCATACAGTTTACATGTTTTCTCCATGCATGGGTTATCTCCAGGTAGCTTGGCTTCATCCCACAGTCCAAAAACATGACTGGTAGATTAATTGGTCTCTCTAAAACCTGTCTTTTTTTGTGAATGCGTGCCTGCATAGTTATTTCATAAAGTAAAAAGATTTTTATAAGCATATTGAAGAAAATAACCATCTAACTTTACAATACTTTGAGTCAATGACATCACCAGAGACACAAGAATTGGGCAAATTAGTTGGTTTTATTAAAAAACATGAAATCTCTCATGCTTTTCTCATTCTCAAAATATTCCCTTTTTTTTGCAACAATACGGAATAAAGTAAACACTATTAAAGGAGGAATTTGAGTAAAGCCCTTGAATAGACAAAGAAGAGTAAAGTTAATTAGTCGTACAATCAAGATGTGAGAAAGAGCCATTGGAAGCAACAGACTTAGGTCAGAAGTGAACATTTGTGAGCAGCCATATGGTTTCAAACCAATAAGTAGTACTACAGATGCAATTTTTGTCTTAAGGATGCTGATGTGGCCTCCATGGTCTATGCTGTTTGCATGTGGCATTGTGATTTGCAATATCAGCAGGGTGCACATAGAGGAAAAACTAGAGAGGTGAAGGTATTTACTAGAAAAGAGAGGAATGAAGATTACTCACAGCAAGACAGAATACATGTATGTAAACAAGTGGAATGGTGACATTAGAGGGAGCAGATGTAAAGATATTAGAGGACTTTAGGGTAAACAGTCCAGAACAGCAGAGAAGATGCATAATAGGGGAAGAAGTGTGCGCAAACAGGTTGGAGAGGGTGGAGAAAAATATCACTTGAGACACATGATAAGAGGGTATCAAGAATGAAAGGAAAGGTGTAAAAGACAGTGGTGAGACCAGCGATGTTGTGATTTAGAGACAGCACTAATGAGAAAAAGACAGAAGGCAGAACTGGAGGTTGCAGAGCTCAAGATGCTACGGTTCTCTTTGGGAGTGGCGAAGATGGACAGGATCAGAAATAAGTACATGAGAGGGACAGTTCATGTCAGGTGTTTTAGAGATAAGGGTAGAGGGCATATTGAGTGGGTTCAAACACTTTCAGAAGAGAGACAATGAATATATCGGCAGAAGGATGCACAGGCTGGAGCCACCATGCAGTTGAAAGACCAAAGAGGAGATTTATGCGGATGTAGTGAATGAGTATCTGAAGTTAGTTAGTGTGAGGGTAAAGAATGCTGAGAATAGGATTAAATGGATGAAAATGATTCATGAACATGAGTGGAAACTGCTTCAGGAAAAAGCTAAAAGAAAAGAAGAAGTAAAGATGAAAAATTAGCAATAAAAATAAATAACTATATAACAGACCCTGCATGATATATTCTGGTTCTGCGAAAAAAATAAAAAGATTAAACTATTTAACATTAACACTTCACATTTTGACATGTTATACCCACAAAGTTCAATATGTTTTACTGTGACTGCATATTAGAGCTTAATTTATATTAAAAATATATACTAACTAGCTATAAAATAATTTAAGTTTTGACGATCTGCAAAAAAATATATAAAAGAATCAGAATCATGTTTTTCTACATGTGTGTATGTTTCAATTGCAACATTTTTGTTTGTCAACTTGATGCGGAAAAAATGGACACGTACAGGATGCAGGGTTTCCCCCAGAAAACTTGCTAAGCCCGGTGGTCAGGGAACCAAGGCGGCCCACCGGCGGTCCACCATGTTTTTGCATTAAAAGATGTTAAATTGACAGGAAAAGTACAAATATTACAGGATAATTATATGTTACGGGAAAACATCGCCAGTGAAACGCTATCTAAACCCACAACTAGTCTTAAAAACAACAAATAAAAAAAATACAATTAAAATGAATATCAATTATTTGCACTTTTTTAAATCCAAATTTGAAAAAAAGTGCTTCTAGTAAAGCATGGCAGGCCGCCAGGCTTATAATACTCTGGGGGAAACCCTGGGATGTGAACAGAAACATGATTGTGCATGATGTGACAACTGGGTGCACAGGGTCTAACAGTTTACATAATTATTTCAGTTTGTGTTTAATATGCCATATTAAACACAAATATGCCTGTGTTGCAGAACATCAATAAATGTCTAGGTCAGTGGTGAGGTTATCCTACTTGCTACAATGTTGTCTGCAGTCTGCATCATGCATGTGTTAGATTAGATTAGTTGCGTTAAGGTTTACCGCTGCAAGAATCAAACGAACCTTTTTGCAAGCACAACATTTTCAAGCATTTGTTCTGTACATCCACCTATACCCATGTAATCTACCTGGTCCTACAGCTGCTGCTTGATGAAATGTACAGATTCCCCGAGGTCAGCTTTAAAGCTCCAGCTTTTGGTGATAATGTGACTATAATTCTTTCCTAGACTGAAATGAAACGAAATGAGATCGGTTTTGTCCATTACTATCACTATCAATGATAATAATAACTAATGGCATTATTAAGTCGTGGCAACGACTTATGATTTTTATTTTTATTGTACCATGTCACCAGTAAGTCGACGACTTGAACAGCCCAACAGGAAGTTATTGATGTTTTGACCAATCAGAGGGAAAGACCGGAGCTGGAAAGAAGGTGCGCTTCCCCAGCAGCCTGTAGCCACGTTAGCCCAGTCACTAACCTGGAGCTGGTCAGCAATCCACAACTTGCTGCGGACGCGTATAGGCAGTGTTTTGTTGTTGGTTTTTTAGCATGAGACAAACCCGCTAATGAAGTGGCTAACACTATGTGCTGAAGACACAAGTAGAGATGTTTTATAGGCTACACTGGCCACCAAGGACCTACCTGGCTGCCCAGTCTATCGACTGACAGCTGTCACCTAGCTGCTTAGCTCGGGAGTTAGCTAGGTGAGCTAACGGCTAACTGGGGATTTTTTTTAGGCTCTCAACCAGGCTAGTATAGTCAGCCGGTGTTGGTGTCGCTCCAGACAGAAAACAATGACTTCTTGAACATTTGACTCCGCCTGTTGGTCAAACCATGAGTTAGCAGAGGCTCTTCAGACAACAGTATTTGGCATTATTTCAAGCTAGTTCAGCTATTTTCTAGCTTCAAGGTAGCTCACTGCTATCATTCAGTTATTAAAAAGCTACTGCAGGAGGAAAACACCGGTTCCTTCGTGGATTGGGACCTACTATAACTTGCTGTCGGCGTTGTTTCGATTCTGAACTATTTTTTGGACTTCGGCCTACTCTCGATAGCATCTGGGTGAAATGAAGAAATTTTTTGACTCTCGTCGGGACTTTGCGGGCTCTGGGCCTGGTTCGGGAGCTGGTGGAGGAGGCACTGGTTCTGGCGGCGGCGGGAGCTTTATTGGACGGGTCTTCAGCATCGGAAGATATCAAGTGACTGTCGAGGAAATTGTTGCAGAAGGTGAACTACGTGTCACTTAGCTACTCTTGATTCATTATCTAAAATATGAAAGTGAGGTATTAGCACAAGACATCTTTATCTTTCGGAAATTGATTTGGTTGCAATCCTGCTCGTTTTTTGTTTAAAGGTCAAAACTTGACTCAGGTACATTTGCCCGAATAGCCATACTTGCATGTGAAACAGTAACAATCATTTAAATTGTTGTGGCCTAGATAATTTTCCAAATTGTTCTTGAGAACTGAGAGAAACAGGACCTAAGTGAATTTTCAGCGAGGTTCTAAAATATATAACCAAGTTTCTTTTGTGATATTTGCAAATTCACTTTCTCAATGCTCAGATTTAGGGAACCATAGTCACTCTAACATTGTCTGTGTACTAAAACATCACTGGGAACCACTGTTGAACAGCTGAGATCTACTATTTCTAAGTGAATAATGGAAAACAAAAAATATTTGCAACTTCTTGATGGTCTTAAGCATGGGATAGTTAACAAATCTTTGAAAGTTATGCCATGTTGTTCCATGGTTGCTTGTCTTTGCAATGAGAATCTACCATGCTTTGTTAGCTAAGAGGGCCTGTGACTAAATAATACATGAAAAAAGACTGATTAATTTATCAGTGCTCTCCTGTAGAAAGGCCCCATCTGTTTGGACACCGTTTGGTTTTATAACCTTTCCTTTTAACAGTCAGTGTGTAGTATGCTTTTCTAGATTTTTCTTTGTATTAACTCAATATTTTTCAGTCACAGAATTTTGCCCTTATGCTCAATCATTTCTGTTAAATCTGTTACACATGGTAACATTAATAAATCTGCATCCACTTGTTAGTGTTTCAAGACAGTACAGTTGTTCACGCTCAGTTGATCTATGGGGCCGTTTTTGGCATTTCTTCGTGTCATGTTGTTTGTAAACTGTATAGTAATTGAAGTGCCATGTGATATGCAACATCCCAAACCCCAGACTGTAGTCACTGGAATGCCATACTATTAGTGACAAAATTTTATTCATAACTTCGAGATGTGTATTCAGGGCCTTGAAAGACTTTACAACTGCAGATACATAATTGTTGTCTAGATTAGTTGTCCTTTTTACACATTTACATGGATTTGCTGCCTCACCTGTGCAGGAGATTGAATGGTATTATCCTGACAATCGGTTACGTCAGGAGGCAGTGGCTATTTGTAGATGTACTTATTCATTTAGTCACACAGTCTACTGTAAACATAGACCTTTGCTACATGTTGCTTAAGAGGGCTTTGCAACCCTTCTAATTTCCAACATGCACCTCAGATTGGACAGCCAAGACAGCGGGGGTTACGCTGTCATTACTCTTAACCTCTCTCACACGTCGTCAGTAAATACTAGAGCTGCACAAAATAGTGCAAGTAGATTAACATCACATTATCAGTCTTTATTAATGTCGCAAGGGATTATTTGAAATTCATTAATGGTTTCATGAGCTCATACTTTGCATGCAAATGTTTTTTCGTTATTATTTTGGATATTCTCACAACTGTACAGGCCTACAGATAATAGTGCCCGAGATAGTGAGTCATAAAAGTGTTGGAAGCACAAAAGAGAGACAGAAGAGAAATGTACATTTACTGAAAATGATACTGCCATAATTTCTTTACCAAATAAAGTCAGTGTCACATGATGTTGGACACTAAGTTTCACTTTTAAGGCCTCTAAGACATTATTTTCTGTCATTTCTATGGTTTAAAGTTTTCCTAATGAGACACCAGAGTTTTGTCAGGCTACAGGGAACTTAGAGGGTACCCTCTCCCCATCTGCACACTGCCAGTGAGCTGGTTGAAAGAAGTATCCTACACTTTTCATTTGCTAGGGAAAATGACAAAAAATAATACTTATTTGTGCTGTGAGCACCATGCCTATGATTGTAGGTTACCTGTTAGGACAGATAACATAACTAATTTGTGAAACTAATTAATTTGAAGTCTGAATAAAATCAAAATAATGGTAAAATAACCAAAATAACCTTATAATGCAGATACCACTATCTGCATTATAATGCTGTCTGCATATACGTTTACTGTGCCCAGTTAACAATAATTTCCCTTTTTGATGTTGCTACTCTGTGTAAATTTTCTGCATCTTTTTGTTAAATTTCCAGTCACTGAAATCAAACCAATCACAGTCAGGTTGTTCCTCCAAATTAAACCATGCAAAGTGGTTAAGCTATTAAAAGGTTGTTAAAATTGTTCTTGCTTCCCACTACCCCAATTTCTGTAAAAGTACAGATGGCTGAAATGTAGCTTCACGCTGTGCTAATGAAACATGAGGCCGCCTGGTCACGTGGAAGAGTCTTTGGCTTTGTGATGCCAGACGAATGAGTCAGTGTTGGGCATGGCTCTACCACAAACTGTGAAGGAAAAATTATTCTGAAGCTCTGAAGTTACAACAAATATATACAATTTATCATTAATGCTGCTGTGCTGTCTAACACTTGAATTGCATAGTCTAAGATTGAACTGGTGAGCTAAAATACCCGTACTTGAGTGAAAGCTGAAGACTTCAATAATATAAATGACACCAATCAGGCATAACATAAAGACCACTGGCAGATGAAGTGAAAAACAGCAATTATCTTTTCATCATTGCAATAACCTGGACGCCCTTTGAATCGAGCATCTGTTAGACGGACTGAACAAACACTTCTGATCCACTTCTGCTTTACAGTGGTTTATGTGCTTTCTTTTATGCACTTTTTATCTGTATTTGTTGAGGGTTGTAATTCTGTGAGAATGTTTGTTGATGGAGCCCTTGTCAAGGATGAATTTCTGTCACCAGCCGGACATATCATAAAGGTTTTCTACATGAGGGCCTGCTGCTGCTAACATTGTAGGACCAATTGGAAGGGACCCATTGAGACCCAGGAGTCTCAATGGGTCAGGACTGTTTTAGCAGCAAAAAGAGTCATAATGTTATGCCAGATTGGTCTTTTCTTGTTTTTTGCTTTTGCTGTTTGCTCTGACTGGCTTTCAGTGGTTAGCTGTGCAAAACTTCAAGGAATATGTTTGTTTGTTTATTCATCCATTTACTTTAGAGATTGCAGATGCTGACTCTTTACAAATGAAGACTTGGCTTCTAAAATAATGTATTTAGAAAGCTGTGTCTGAGCTCAGGATTTCTCAGAAGGATGACTGCTGTTCTTGAGTTTAATGACATACTGACAACTTGCACAGAACATTTAATTGCCCGACTGCAAAATCAAGACCTGCTTTGAGGAATATCCAAAATGTGACTGAAATGCACTTTACTTGCACATTTGTTACAAACTAATATTGTGAGAGGCTACATTTTAGGGGTTTTTTTTGTTTTTTTTTACTATGCGAGGCCAATCACACATTGATCAAATATTTCTTTGGCTTTTAATTTACGATTGTTTCCAGCAGCAGCATTTATCAGCAAACTTTTGTTGCTACACTGGAATTTACCAGTATTCACATGGGTTTCATAAATCAGATGTGGAACTTTTTGTGCCCAAGTCTTCACTTGTTTTTGATCAGTGAGAGTCAACAAGCTACGGACACAAATGTGTCTCTGAATCAACTATCTTACCTGCTAACCCAATTTGCATCATGACTGACATGAAAACCAAAGACTTCGGTTGCATTTTAATCTTCTTCCCTTTCTTTTTTGCAGGAGGTTTTGCGATTGTGTTTTTGGTGCGAACTCACCAAGGGCAACGTTGTGCTCTAAAAAGAATGTATGTCAACAATGAACATGATCTCAGGATCTGCAAACTTGAGATACAAATTATGGTGAGTAAAAACAAGCAACTTCGAAAGGAATTAGGCTGCTTTCAGGATTTGGCTTCACCGAGTTTTTGAAACAGGTTACAGTTGTTGCATAGACGTAACTGGAGGAGCACCCTATGTCTGAATTGCTCAGTACACAAAATGTACACCAAACTAAGTACACTAAGCTTATCTGTTTGTCCAGTACCAAACTTTGAGGCCTTTGCCACTTGGGGAAAATAGGCAGTTCCTGCAGCCACACCCAGCATGACTAACGGTGGATGGTTATCAGGATTATTTCTGGTTTTTGGACAGCTAAATGAGCTATTTAGGTGCAGATTATAAAGGCTATTAAAAGTATGTTTGTCATTTTTGTTTTTTGTGTGCATGTGCTTTTTTTCACCCACAGAGAGACTTGGTAGGCAACAAAAACATAGTTGGTTTCCTGGACTCCAGTATAGCCGCTGTGGGAGCTGGAGATGTGTGGGAAGTCTTGATCTTAATGGACTTCTGCCGAGGTAAATCTGCCCAACCTGCATCACTTTCTGCTTCTGTTTAAAGGTCAATTTCCTTCAGGGGCTCATGTATCTGATAGCAGCCATGTCAATAGTGCTTTACATTCATTCAGTGCTTAACTGTGCTGTTTTTCATACAGAAATTTAGATATTTACCTGTGGTTTTTAAAACACAGAGAATCACAGCTTAGAGTTTTCTTTTTTATTTATTCAACAAAGATTTACTATCTGTTGCAGATAGTAAATCTGCAACAGATAGTTGCAGATTATCTGTTGTAGTGTAACTTTGTTAGTTACACTAACAAAGTGTAACTAATTACACTTTGTTAGTGTAATTAGTTTATTACACTAACAAAGTTAGTGTAATAAATAATGAAAAGATTTGCCCCTACATTTGAACAAAAAGTTATTACAAACTTCGAAGATGTGACAAAGTGAGAAATGTAAGCTATTTCATAAGATGTGTATTTATAGTGACCAGAAAGGTCATGTGTGTGTTTATTTCCATTTATGTAGCAAAGCTCTTATTGGCCTGTTTCTTTTGTAGGTGGGCAGGTGGTTAACCTGATGAACCAGCGATTACAGACCGGCTTCAGTGAAGCTGAGGTGTTGAGGATCTTTTGTGACACATGTGAGGCCGTCGCTCGGCTTCATCAGTGCAAAACTCCCATCATCCATCGAGACCTCAAGGCAAGTTTGACTAATTTGTTTATATGCCTTTGCTACTTGCTGCTAGCTGTTTGTTAGCTGCACTAATTGCTTAAAGTTCTTTCACATTTTACATTTTTAAAATAATTTCATTGTCTTTTTTTTTCCACATGTAGGTGGAAAATATTCTCCTGCATGATCAGGGGCACTATGTGCTCTGTGATTTTGGAAGTGCCACAAATCATTTCCAAAACCCACAGACTGAAGGGGTTGCAGTCATAGAAGAGGAAATTAAAAAGTATCTATCTTTCAAAGTTCAAGAAATACCTTCCGTCTGTTTTACCGGAGTCCAAAAGCCATTTTTTGTGTTTTTTTTCCCCCTTAGATACACCACCCTGTCGTACCGTGCTCCAGAGATGGTCAACCTTTATGGTGGAAAAGTCATCACAACAAAAGCAGATATTTGGGTAAGAACTGAGTACTTTTTAAATTATTATTATTTTGAAGGAAATTAACTGCAAGTTTGTTTTTCTTTTCAGTAGATGCCATAAAAATATGTCTGGCCAATATTAATATTCCGTTTTTTTTCTTAGCACTGACCTAACAATTTTGACAATTTCTTCTTTATTATTGTAAAAACTTTAATACCTAAAAGTCCAAGAAATTTTTTTAAATATTTTTGATTGAGATAGAGGTTATGAATCAAACAGAAAACTAATTGATACAAAATTGTCCTGAACAATCTTTCAAAATAAACATCCCTATAATTTCTCAGATTTTTTGTTATCGGTTGATGCTGTTAAAGACCCCAAGTTGGAGGAGTTATTAGTTTTGATGCATTAAATAAATAAGGGAAAAAATTTTTTTGTTGATTAAGATCAAGGGAAAATCTTCCGATTCATGTCTTAGGTTGAATGTTACTGCCTTTCTAGTAAAATGTCTTGTTTTTTTAGGCTTTGGGTTGTCTGCTCTATAAGCTCTGCTTCTTTACGCTTCCTTTTGGTGAGAGCCAAGTGGCTATCTGTGATGGTACCTTCACTATCCCAGACAATTCTCGTTACTCCCAGGAAATGCATTGTCTTATCAGTAAGTAGCCTCATGTTTCACCCTGATAAGTTATGTCCGAAACTCCTCAAATGTGTATTACCCAGACTGTTCATATGCTTTACTAAAAATTTGCGTCCCTTGTTTGTGAACTTCTCAGGATACATGCTGGAACCTGATCCTGACAAGAGACCAGATATTTACCAAGTGTCCTACTTTGCCTTCAAACTGGCCCGGCAGGAGTGTCCTGTCCCAAATCTGCACGTAAGTCAGCATGACAGGAGTATGAGAGATAAATCGCTTTATAACTTTGCTTATTTTTCTCTAATAATTTTTATTAAGCTCAAATAATGAACAGTATTGATTGAGCGTGGCCAGTAATAATAAATAACACACAGCCATATCATAACCCAGTTGTTATTTTCTGGTAGTTTTCTGGTAGTGATGTTGGCTTTAATTGTCTTTTATCGTCTTTCTTTTGCAGAATTCCTCAATTCCTTCAAAACTTCCTGAGCCTATCCGAGCCAGTGAAGCAGTGGCCAAAAAGAGTCAAACCAAAGCCAGGTGAGTGGGAGACAAAATAAAATACTTTGAATTATTGTGGTGAACCTTTTGGAGCTATATGTACTTTTTTTCTAACATGTGTCTTCCTTACTTGAATTCTCACAACAGATGTGATCCACTTGTCATTGATTAATCTTTTTACATTTCAGCTTTTGTTGAGCTGTGGTGATACAGTTGACACACTCAGCTGTGTCTGTGAGCAGCACACTGACGGGCTTTTACAAATACTTTTATTTGAAGCTGTACGGTGTGATTATTCTAAAGAAGAATCATAGATTTGATAGCCCTGCTGATATTTGATTTTTATTTTACTTTTCACTCTCTCTGGATGAGTTTAGTAACAACTAAAACTGAAAAGATTTGCAGCACATCTCTTCTACTTTTTCGTAAGGCAAGAGTTGAGCTCATTATGTTTTTGTTCGACATGTACCGTGAAGCATATCACAAGGTGTTCAAATCAACACCAGGCAACTGAGAAAAAGGATAAGGAATAAGAAATTTTCTCACTATGTTCCCTCTTTTTTTCATTTTTTCTCCTAGGCTAACAGACCCAGTTCCAACTACAGAAACCTCTATTGCACCTCGACAGCGACCCAAAGCTGGCCAGCCACAGTCGCAGCCTTTATCAGGCATTCTTCCAATCCAACCAGCTCTCACCCCACGCAAGAGGCCTAATGTGGCGACAGGAACACCGCCTGCTTTTGGTACAATCTGCTTTGTTGTATTGTTGGTTAGACGACTATTTAGCAGTGTTAGTTCAAAATGCATCTAACTTTGTTGGATGTGATGTATTAAAGATATTAAGTTTAGACAATTGTATTCTTACTTAAAATAGCTCTTTTTGTCATCAGTTTTTTCAACATTGAGAAAAATATAAAGACTATTTAAAGAGTTTTTGGGGGCACAGCCTGCTAATAAACACACACAGGAAGTTTAAGTAGTTGTGCAAAATGTCTCAAGTCAAGATAAATGACCTAGTTGCTTTTTATTATTATTATTATTATTATTATTATTATTTTTGTCCATACTAGCGGCAGGAATCAATGCCGCAGCTGCTGTTCAACCTGCACAGCAAGCTTCAGCTGTACAGGCTGCTCATCAACTAACGCAGACGAGCAACAAGCAGCCACAGCCTACGGCACATCAGCAGGTCCTCATGAAGACACAGCAGGCCTCACCCTTCCTAATCCCTCACAATAACCAGCAGGTAGGAATCCTCCCACTGCCTGAATGGAAATTCAGTTTGACTGCCTCGTATCCCCTGGAACAACTTTTAATCGCAACTGTGTAAATATGACACATTATATAATGTATAAGTAATTACCAGCTAAAATAAAGTGTTATCACAATATCAATATATGCAATATTAGAATTGCAAAGAGCTGCTTGAACTGAAATAAATCGTAGCTAATTAAATGTTACCATGACAGCGGTACCTTTGGTAATGCTTGTGGTTTATTGCAGCAGAAAATGTTTCACAAGGGAAATAAGATGTTTCATTGCCAAATATGAATATAGAGAGCTGCAGCTTATTCAAAAACCTCTTTGGTAAAATGTAAATCAGAGATGCATTTTTTTTCCCAGTAGCTGTAATTTGCTGTGTCCATATTTGCAGGAACCCTAATTAGAAAGACATTAGCATCGTTTAGTTTTGTATTTATGTGCTTATCCCACCTCATATCACTATTGTAACATTTATGACATTTTACTGATATCGTGCAGCCGCACGGAATAAGATACTGTCAAAAACAAATAGTGTAAGCCTTCATAATATTAAATTAATAATGTTATACAGAGAGGATCACTCAAAGTTATTGGTGATTAAAATTAGTTCTACCAGTTATGGCATCATGGCTCGAATGAAACTTTTTAAAATTACACTTAATATTTAAACCCATGGAAACAGAGTGGTCCATTTATATTTCAGTGTGATGTTAGTTAGTTATTAAAACCTTCCACGATGTAAAACTGGAATTTCCCTTTGTTTTTTCACAAGTGATGAACAATGGTATGACATTAAGCCTTTCTCATAATTGGTTGTGTGGTTATTCCAATCGACCACAGAACCTGCAGCACCAACAACAAACACCCTCCCATGCATCTGCTCTGCTGCAGTCCAAAGCTAAACCTGTTTCCCCAATTTCCGCTCTGCAACTTCAGCAGCAGCATGTAGTCCACGAACCAGCCACAACTCATCTTGCTCCCATTCCTGAGTCTGCAGTCATTGCTCCTACAGCTGCCCCAGAGGTTGTGGTAACATCGAACTCCTGCTGCTGTCTGCAGCTCTTCGGGTCGGGGTTGATTATTATTATTATGAGGTCATCTCTAACGAATCACATCACGATTTTTTTTTTCTGTTTTCTTCCTCGTCTTGGGCAGTGAATGTACAGAAATTGAGTGTCAATAAGTGTGTTTAAGTCACGGAGAAATTGTATGCTTTCTTTTCTAGTGTTTTTCTCAACATGGATGTCTATAAATCATAAGTTCTCCTGAGTTTACTTTCAGTTAACTTTTTTCTCTTATTTTTCATTAATTAATTAACATTCTACTTAATTTTTTACAATATTATACCTTGTTTTTCAATTCATAAATGCAATTTGTTTTTTCTGATCAGTTTTTTGTAATGCATTTACAGCTGAAAAACTGAGAAAAGAAAGGGTTCAGTGACGATAAATTGGAAGAAAAACAAATGAAAGTAAAATGTACAAAAGTTTGAAAAACAGAATTATTTTCTGACAGGTGGCTTTTTTTGTCTTTATTTGTTCATTTAATTAACTGAAAGTAAGCAACTTCTTCTTCTCCCCAGAAGTGATTTAATTTCACAGCATGGTTTCTTTGATTTGATTTATTTCCTCCAATGATACTTGACTTATTTTTCCTCTAACTTTGTTTTATGTCTGGGGTTAGATTCTGTTTTGCTTTCCAAGTTGATGGAAAATTTTGTGTTGCCTCTTTGAACCTGACCTTCTGTGTCATTTGCTTCTTCTCATTGCAGACTCCAGGCAGAGAGATGCACAAAGCTGGCTCTTTGACACCTCCTTCATCACCAAAGATGGCCCCAAAAAGCGGCCACAGACGAATCCTGAGCGATGTCACCCACAGTGCCATCTTTGGAGTCCCAGTCAGCAAATCCACCCAGCTGCTCCAGGCAGCCGCAGCTGAGGCCAGCCTCAACAAGTCCAAGTAAGCAGAATAAACTCTTTTCAGCAACCCAGGAATAAAGAGTTCTTTTCATAGCGTAGAGCGAGTCTGGGAGGCCAGAGGGAGTTCATTCATACGGCAGAACGCAACAGTAAGATAAATGTCCCTTTTTACATCCAGAAGAATCGGGCTTTAGTAGCACCAGTTAATTCAGTCTTTAAGCTCGTTTAGTGAGTGGCACACACAAACACTCTACACCTTCTATTCAGTTTCACTTTACTTGTTTAGCCTCATGTATTTAAACATGTTTGTGTTCCAGATCAGCCAGCACCACTCCTTCTGGCTCCCCCTGCTCGTCCCAGCAGAATGTGTATCATCCAGGTGGTGATGCTCCATCAGCGCTCGCTGCGCCAAATGCTCAGCCTGGCTGGAACCCCTTTGGAGATGATAACTTCTCCAAGCTAACTGCAGAGGAGCTACTCAACAAAGACTTTGCAAAGCTATCGGAGTGTAAGTTTTGTACTGCAGCAAGTACATCTACTGGTTGTCATTGATCTAAAACACTGTATTGTTTCTGCACAGCTGCTCAGCCTGGTGAAATAGACCTCACCTCCAGTGAAAGTCTCATTCCAGAGCTCGGGGCTTTTCCAGGTAAAACGTTACAGTATTCTTCTCTAAGCTATCCAATTACTTTATTGTATTACCCAAATGTTTTCTTTGAGATTTTACTGTGAATGGGTCTTTGTCTCCAGCAGTATTAAGTGGCGTTGCCAGAGGTCATGGGTAGCAATTTTGTTGTTCATATGCTCTGTTGTTTTTTATGACAGTTTGATATATACTCATTTAGTTGCACCTTTCAGTCATTTGTTCTCCCAGTTTTATTTACTCATGTTTTTAATATAAGGCTCTAGTTCTGCTCACTGTACTGTTTGGTCAGGTCTTTGATTCCCTCCGACTTTTGGACGTAAATATTGTACAGTGTGGTGTAAAGTTTTAAGACCGCCAGAAACATTGTTTTTCACAGACTTTACTGTTACTCCAATGTTGGATTGTTGTTTTTTTATTCAAAATGAATTAATATATGGACTTCAAATGCTTTTATCTAGAAATGCACTACATTTTTGAAAACTGAACAGGTTTTTAATGGAATTAAGGCTTGGGAAGTTCCTTGGAATATCGACCCAGATGTCAATATTATAAACCCTGAGGTACTTGGTGATCACCTTTGCCTTGTGACGCTGTGTTCCCCTTTTTTTCCCCTTATTAAATTAATTTTAATTTTATGTTTTTGTTTCATCTAATCATTCTACTTCACAAGATAAACTAACGCAAACTGCCCTCACCAAAACAGGAGCAGTGAAGTTTGCACACCGTGCTATCATGTTGACGTAGCTCACAGCCTCACAGTGGCTTCTTGTCCATGTCCATGAATAGACACCTTAGATACAGCTAGATGGCATCTCACATGCAGCTCTGCGCTTTCACTGTTGCATGGCAACGCGCAGGACAAATTCCCTTTTGTTAATTGGATTGCTTTACTGCAGCAAGAGGGCTTACCAGAGCCACGAAGAACAAGTGAAAGTTAATTATACCGTCATGTTAAAGTGGTGATCCAGTATATGAGGCTCTCCTTAGATTAACCTTTGAGCAGTAATCATTTTTGTATGTTTGAACTACTTTGTGCAAGTGCTGTTCAAAGTAATTTTGTTCTATGTAAAGAGGATGCGTTTAATCTTTCACACCTTCCATGACTCATCCGTTAGATTCACACTAACGTTTACTCAGACACCAGTCACAGTCTTAACATTTGCTGATGAGGCAGAAATTCTCTGAGTACCAGTAGTTTTATGGAGCACTTGTTAATATACAAAAAATAGAAAAAAACTTTTTATTGTCGCATAATTTCCAGCACCTTTATTTTTTACAAATCAAAGATTTGTGTAAACCTTTTGATACATTTTGGCCTTTTTTCCTCGTAGTCAGGGCAGAAAAAGGTCACATCTGCTGTGTCATTTCCTGAGTCAACACATTCCTTGTGTTAAGGTCTCTTCCACACCCCATTTTGACTCATAGCACTTTACTTGTAAGTATGAGCAGCAGCCACCGATCGGTGGTTTTGTGCATGGATTGCACCCCACTTCGGTTTGTGTTGTCCTGATAACAGATGTTTCACTCGATTTAAAATCATTGTGTGTGACATGGAAAGCTATCTTAACAAATTTTACTGTAGGTTCTTGTAATGAAGTGTCATTACTAGGATTACATTTTTTAATATAAAGGAATCGTGCTAAAACATGTTCTTACAAGGTTTGGAGAAAGAGATTTTGTGCCCTAATTTTTTCAGCACAGCATTACTTAGCTATTTGAATGGACAGCACTACTAACTTTGTTGTGTAGTGTGTGGCAGTGTTGAGTTGAACTAAATCAATTAAGAAACCATGTAAAAAAATATGTATTTTTTACTACTGTGCACTAATGTTTCCCCTTTGGACTAAAAAAGTTTTGAATTAAGACTAATGGATGTCTCAAATATTATTCAGACTTTTTGAAAATAAAAATTTTGTGGCCCTCTGTACTTACTGGTACTAACATTTAAATGAATTTACTCACCAAGAATGCACCCGTCCCATACAGAGCCAGTTGATCGTTTGTTCTCAGCCATGCTGTTGATTAGAATAAATGAGCCATACCGGGACACGCTGTGACTGTCAAATATGGAGACATGGATGAAATGCTTCCTATTTGCATTAAGTGTTATATTAGCCATATGAGCACAGCTGAGAACTTCAGTTAAATCAGAAAAAAACTCTCTTTCTGCAAACTGTACTTTAATGTTCAGCTGTTTTGGATTTGAATTTGATAAAACTGGCAGAGGAGGACTTTCTTCCCATAAAGCAGGTCCTGATCCAGTCAGCCAGCTCCGTCTAACAGCATCTCGGAGCCACCTTCTGCCCAAGGACTAAGTCGGTGCCACTGGACTTTAGCTGTTTAGATTTTGTTCTGACTGTAGTTACAAACATGTTTTCTAGGACTGCTATTACTCAGTCATTTGCAGATCATCTCATATGTATTTAGTGGATTGCCATCTTCTCCTCGCTTTGACAGAAGAAGCTAAAACGAGGTGGGCTTTTGTCATACTAATACTCCAGGGAAACAAGAAATACTGGACAACTAATTGAAAAGTAATTAGACACTGAGATCCACTTGAAAAAGTGAAGCATAAATGTAAAAATGCTTTGCTTACATTTGGATTTTTAAGTTTGCCAATAATTTTGGTAAGCTTTTCTTTTTTGTCATTTTCTGGAGACGTTTCAGGATAAGTTTATGCTTCAGTGATTAAAAGGACTAACTGGTTTTGTGGCTTACAGTACACAATGTGTTGAGATTGCTGTAACTTTAGTTTTGTCTCGGAGTTGAAAATGTAAAAATATTTTATTGCTCGTCATCTCTTAGATATCTATAGATGTGTAATGTCTTCAGTTTGGCATTACTTTATCAAAGTCTAAAGCAATGTAACATTATAATGGAAAATATTTACAACTCCAATATGGATCATAACTGGTAACAGGCCCATACATATATCATGTTGCATTAACTTTCCAAGTGGTTTTGAACTTACTGGAAATTCCCCACCCAGCCATAGCTTTTTCTGTCTTTACAGCTGTCTCTGCTCCCTCACTATTTTCTGTTTCTCACTCATTTAGAGAGTGTTACAGAGACTGAAGTCCACTGAGCTTTCTCTGCTACTTCCTGACATTTTACCCTTTTCTGTGGCTCCTTTAGTACTTTTGCAAAAAATGTTGTGGCCTGCTACTGTCTCCATGCATTTCCTCCAAATTTCACATCTTAGGCTACTGAAACACATTTGAATGTGTTCTTAGCTTCCACTATGAGTTTCAAAGTAAATAAGGCCAACAGTTTGTACCCAACTACATTTATGTTTTCATGTCTATTACTAACAACCATATTTTTTCTGTGTTGGTGTAGCAAAGGCTGAGGTGTGTGTGGATTCCTTGATTCCTGGTTTGGAAGCTCCTCAGCCTCAGCGAAATTCAGGTCAGCCAGAACGTATTGCTGCCAGCATGCCAGGTCAGCATTCTGGACCACAGATTAAAAAAAATAACTATAACTTGTGAGACTGAATTATCCAAGGCTGATTTTTAGTCAGTATAGAAGATTAGGAATCTGTTGGGGAAAAAATGTTGTTAGCAGTGATGTTTGGCTCTGGGCTTTGGACAGGATGGGTGCTTTAGTGTGGCATCATGACATGGATCAAAATTTTAAGTGTGAATCTTTAAATTTCTTGTAACGCTATTTTTGGTAGAGATACACTGAGATATTGGCTGATGATGAAAATCTGCCTCTTTAGCCTGATCGGTGAGTCTCAGTGAGTCAGAGACTCAAAAAAAACAATCTTTTTCTGAGCATAGAACACATCATATGCAAGTACAAATAGGTCTTGCTGACAGCAACATTTTTAGTGTGGAAGTTGTTACTGGGTTTGCTATCTTCAGTATGAGGGAGATCCTTAAAAGTGAAGTTAAAAGAAACAAAATCGAAGAAGCTATTTTTTTTTGCTGATGAATGCTGACTGGTCATGTAGCAGATTACAGGAAGACTGCAAAGTTACTCTGTTTTATTGTTTGGATTAGTCTACTTCTGTTGCGGACTGAAGTTTTAGAAAATGATGATGGCCTTTTGGAACATATCCAGAGTTGAGCTAAGGACCTGTTTTCTCTTGGGATAAACACAGACTGCTTTTTTGGGGATTCCTGGCCTTGCTAACCATGCTAATACCTAATAGAAGATGCTAAATCACTTCAGCTGCTTGTAGCTATTAAATCATCAGTGACTACAGGAAGGCTAAAACATGTTTGAATAATGTTCTTCAAATTGTCCTTAAAGAACAATTTAATCTGCAAAAATCACTAAAACGAGGATCAAAAATCAACCTGATTTGTTCATCTTTACTTTTGAGTTATTTATACCTTGTTTCCTCAAATCTAAAAAATTCAGCATTCAATATTTAGTCAAAGCAAACATTAATATTTTTTGGAACTAATTTCTGCTGTGTTGCTCTCTATTTTGTTATGTGAGCTTGCTTTACTAACAGACTGCATCTTCCTTTGCTATTCTAACATGTTTATTTTCCTGTGGTCCTTTGGCTACGCTTCAGATTCTTTCACTGGGGAGGCATCTCTGCTGGGCTGTGATTTGCTAACTCATACTTCTGCTGGAAGCCAGCCTGTTTCAGCACTCCCTTCCTCCTTCTCCTCTGGCCCTCCTGGCTGTGGCTCCGGATCCTGTCTGGAGGATCTGCAACCCAGTCAGGCTGCAGGTAAGCCCTTAGTTTTGCACCTGAGTGTGTGCTGGGTATGTGAGCCTGTCACTTAAGAACCTCAGAAAGCAGTACCTTAGGTATGTGTCATAGATAACAGAGTGGATAACAACCTCAGGAACCTTGGCTTCTTTGTTCACACTCTCAAAGCTGTGAAACTTTGATCCTAAGACTGACTTCTACATCATCGGTCTCTTTTTTATTTCCACACACACACTACTTTTTTCCTGGCTTGTCTTCCCTCTCTGAATTAACCATTTCCTCCTTCCATTTCTACCTCACTTGTTCTTCCTTCGCCACAGACTCTTTCCTCTTGTCTGGTGGGGAAAAGGGCAATGATGAAGAGTTTGACCCCATTCCTGTGCTCATTCCCAAAAACTCAAATCAAGGTAAGTTGTAAAGAAATTCAGGGATTTCACTCACACCTGGTAAGACCACAAAGATGAATGAGCTGATCCCTAGTTAACTCACTCCAGCTTGTAATAGTGTCACATCAAGGCCCCCAACCCACCGCTCATCAAACTCTCACCTTACCTCTTTTCTTTCCTTCATCCCGAATGTTAAACTGCCATTGTTTCCCGATTTGAAGGTGTATTGGCTATGTATAATTCATCTTGAGACTCGCTTCATATTAGAGCGGAAAGTCCTTACACTCACCTATGATGATGCAGCTGTATAAACATGACCCCAGCTTATTCTTTGCTTCTTTCTCTCTCTGCCTCTGTTCATACTTTTTTTTCCCTTTCTGCTCTGCCATCATTTTCCTTAATCCTCATCCTCATGTCCTTACTCATAATTTTCTTCATACGATCCCCTTTTATTGACTCTTTCTTTTGCTTGTCTTTCAAAACCTCCCTCGGCTCCTCCATGTCCATCTCTGTCTCCTCTTTCTTTCTGGCACATTTTTTCAGGTGGTCACACTCACAGCAACAGTGGCAGTTCAGAGTCCAGCATCCCCAACTTGGCGCGCTCCCTTCTGCTGGTGGATCAGCTCATCGACCTCTAGAGGGGTGGGAGAGGTCGAAGGGGCAGAATGCAATCCTAAAAACTAAATGAAACAAATAAAAAGCGTGTTGGAGAGACAGGCACTTACTGTATAAACCTTTTGAAGTGAGGAAAAGCCAGCATGGATTGGTTCAGTAGAGCCATTCTGTTTATGTGCCTCCTTGGCCTCAACTCCATCTCTAGCAGCGTGATAAGCTGGTTTCATGCATCTCTGCTGGCCGTTGACATTTCCACGCTGGTGATTTTTTTTTTCCTTTTCTGTTAATGGCTGAGCATATCGTCTGCTTCTGTCCTGGCTTCACCATGGTCATTTTTTGTTTTTTTTGTTTTTTCATGCTTCCTTGTTCTTGCAATAATGTCCCTCATTGATTTTTTTACACCCATGGTGATTGACTGTCATAGCGTGCACTGCTTGGTTCTTGGTGTTTTTTGTTTGTTATCATGGTTGAATCTTGAAAGGACTGTCAGGAACGTTCCTGCGTGTCAAGAGGTTGTTGAAGAAGTGAAATTGAGAATGATGTAGACCTTATGAATACTGTGATGGAGTCTTTTTTTAATGATTTGGACTGGATCAAACAAGATGGGACATTAAGGAACCACTCAATCATTTACTGCTGCATTGAACAAGTTTTTTTGAGCAATGGAAAAGGGAATTTGTTTTAGTTAATTTAACCCATTGTGTTCAAACAGCTTCAATAGGATTACAGAGCATATAGCCTTAGGAATTTATATCCATTCAGTCCTATTCTGCTGTTCCCATGTGCATTTTTCACATTGAGGTAGATTATAGTGCCTTGCAAAAGTATTTCTATACCTTGAATATGTCAATGTTTTGCTTACATAGCAAAACAACTTTCAGTGTATTTTAAGGGGGATTTTATATTATACATCAGTACAAAGTTGTATAATTATTGAAGTAAATTTAAAATTAAATTTAAAATTACTTAACTAAGAATTGAGTCACTTAGCATCAGAAGTAACTTAGCTGTAAAATTGAGTCATGAATATCCTGTGAAGGACTCAAATGTTGAGTTGAGAATTTTAAAAAATTGATTGATTTGACTTGAACCTTTATGTTTGTTCACTACTTTGTGCTGGTTTATCACATAAAATCCCAACACAATACATAGAAACTTATGGTTTTAGCATGTCAGAATGTGGTATAAATGCTTTTCCAATACACTGTATAAGTAGGTGTATGCAGATTTCTTTTTCTGAATAACATGAAGGATGTTACAAATGTTAAAACTACAACAATAATGGTTGTGCTCTTTGGCTTTTTAAAACATGAAATGCTTGAACTTTGGCTGACTAGTTTGACACAAAGATGTTCTCCTGATCAGCCTTTTTCATAACACCACGTGTGTATTAATCAAACTGGTGCATTTTCATTTGTATTTTTATGTTTTTCCAACTCCTATAACACTAATGTGAACAGACAAGAACCAAAGTGAAATGAGATTTTGTCATCCTGCTGTTAGCGATTTAACGTTCTGCTCTCAGGGTCAGTATGAGTGAGCAGACTTTTTCAGTAATCCTCCTGACATTGAAGGAGGTTTAGTGTAGATACCATCAAGTGTTTGTTTTCTGTGGGACAACCATCTTAACAACAATGACCTACCATGCTCTTAGTCAATTCCCTCTTCCTTACTCATATTTATATGACTAACTTCAGTGCAAAAATATCCTACTGCTCAATTTCACTATTTTTAGCCCTTTTGATTTTAGATAGTTTTAATGTATATTATTTAAAGGCATTTTATCTGTCATAGTGTGAATAATATTCATAGGGATTTAGTAAAACATGTATGAGCGATCCCATCATTTAACATGTTGAACAATTTATTTAGATTAAACACACATTAATTACAGTGTATTTAGAAGTGTAAATGATGACCCAGCCTGTTCAATTTTCCGTTATTTATTTCTCTCCATTCATGTCGATCATTCAGCCAGAGCTTTTGATGTTGTTGCACTCAATACATGAAATGGTGTGCTTCTGAGTTGTCTGCCCAGATCATATTTTTAGCACTTTGTTCCCATTGTACCACTGATATGTTACTGTTACAGTGACTGCAGATTGTTGTGTTGTGTTATAAGAGATGTTATGACGGAGTGTTCTTCCTGATGTCTCTGGAGCACCTTTGGTTCCTCATGACTGCCTGGTTTTATTTATCAAATAATGAGAGAGAGTTGAATGGCAGCTGTACAAAAAAATGCATTACATTTACTGACAATCATTGCAGTTTATGTTGTTATATGTAAAGATTCCACCAACTTCTACTTTGAATTATGGCTTTTATTTTGTGAAGGAAGTTTAACTGCATTGTACATTGTAAGCTTATTTTTAAGCGTAGTTTGACCTTGCATTTAACCTTGAACTGCACATTTCCTTCTGTTTTGCCATCACTGCTACAGTTAATGGTTTATGCATAAATCTCTTTAAGAAATCAAGTTTAATTCCTTTCATTCACTGAAAGTCACATGGTTAAGAATCAGCAGTGGTAATTAACACCCTTTGGAACTGTATTATTCAATCATTTTTGATTGATGCATTTCTATAATACCTAGAGATGCACTCATCAGAATTTTGAGGTTTCTGATTCCCAGTTTTTGTAAAACTTTGACCTTGTAGCAACCAGTACCTAAACAGGTAATTATGATAATGCTAAATAATAAACTGAGCTATTGGAAATGTAATAAAGCAAATAACATTATCAATAATTTTAAGACGTTATGGCATCATTTTTATTATCACCAATCAGTAGTATTTAAAAAATCCTCTGTAAATGTAACCACTTTAGCCAGTAACGTAATAATACATAAGTAAGGCCTCATGTCTTAAAAATAACACTTTCTGCAGTTTTTGTACATCATAAATGGGTATTGTAATTTTTATGTAGCATATTCAGTCACTAAAGGTATGTAATATAAAGTACTCTCCTTTCTATCATTGATTTTGTAAAAGCTGATTTAAGATTTATTTGTTGTACAAAATCTTAATCTGCAATATTGCTTATATACTTTTAATTCATATTTTATATGTAAAAAATATTACTACATGTCGTAGTTACATTACTTGGTGGAGTGTGCCGGAATTCAGAAAAATGATTGCGTGTTTGTTCAGGGTTAGATGAAAAAGGAACAAAGAATTGAATAATGTGTCGTTCATTTACTCTCCATGTTGAAAAGGACTACAGCCTGGTTAATAAGTCATTATTAGTAACATATTTTTGGAAAGTTACTACCATAACATATCTTCTATAAAAAGGTCAAAATTATTGTCCTTACATTAGTTGCTACAAATCTGTCGATGTTTTTTTTCATCACATGGTAGCTGTATCATATGAGTGTTTATAGTGAATCTTTTTCAAAATACTAAAATATCTTTTCCTGGTGCTTTAAAACAGAGGTTCTGTTTTAAAGCATTCTGAAGGCTGATGGTGTCCAGGGGAAATTTGTGGCCCGAGCACTGATTATGTGTGGCCCCCTGACTACAATTTAAGAATGTTAAAAATGTAGCCTGCCACTAAATCTCCAGAGACTGTTTTTATTTGTAAATGCAAAAAAAAACTGCTGAACATATTGAAATCTGAAAATAGAAATGATGAACAATACAAAGTATACATTCTTTAAAATGAATGCCTTTTGATTCCTTTTTAATTTCATAGTAAATAGGACCAGAAATACCTAACGGCTTGTTCTCAAAAGCAGACCTGACTGCACCCAAATCTACATTTGATAAGTGTATTTAAGAAAAATAAAAACCTGTCAAAATAATAAATAAAAAAAACTGTATGCATTTCTTTCAATATTGCAAATGTAAAAATCGTTTCCCTCAAAAATGACTTTATTTTGCTAAAATATTACATGTGTAGTAAATTGTTGTCCAGAAAAAAAGTCCCAAAATTTATGGGGTCTTTAATAATAACAATTAAAAAAACAAATAGCATCATTGGGCTGTGTTATTTATCACAGCTCAATAACTTGGGCTGTGATCAGTACAAATGTGTTGCATTAGAAAGTAATGGGAGCATTATAAAATAGATCACTGGCTAGTAAAAAAAAATACCAAAACAGGTGCTTGACTTTTAATGGCTGCAACTAACATCTCTGCGAGAACTACCAGCTAACACCTTCTGCCAACACCTCTGAGGTAAGACTCTCCTCGCTCCACTAATCTGTTCTAACCTGTCTGTCCCTATTTTCAGCTTATCTGTGACGATTTTCCTCACTTGTTTCCACAGATTTGCTAACTCCATCTAAACTCCTCACATTTTAAATAATTCTTACTAAAATTTCAAAATACTGCTTTATCCCTGACATGGTTTAGAAGGGTTAGATTGAGACACCTGCAGCTAAATTGTGGAAACAAGACTTTTGATAGCATAGTTGCTAAACTTGTCTGTCCTATGTGGCTTGTTCCTCATAGTAGAGTTTATTTTGTAGTCTTGTGCTGGTTCGTCATCGTTCCGTCCTTTTGATCCGCAGTTGACAGATGTGTAGAGAGGGTTTGTTGGTCACAGGTGTGAAGTAACTCTGAAGGCTGATGGTGTGATTGACAAAATGTTGGGCTTGCTACTTTCTGGTGGTGTTTGTAATATGTAATGTTTTTTTTTCTTCTTTTGTGTCTGTTGTGTAGAAGTACAACTGGAGAGTAATGGCTACACTATGCTAGAAGAGGGACAGGAGGCTGAAGAGGTTGAAGAAAATGATCCAAATAATGAGGGCTGTGAGCACTCCAGCGATGAAGATGTGGAGAAGGCGGAACTTAAAGAGGAGCAGGAGGGGACAACAGTCGACAGTATCGTTGCTGTTCAAGACTGCAGTGGCTCTAGACCTCTACTGATGGACTCTGAAGATGAAGAAGAGCATGGACCACTGGTAGCTCCCCATTCATCCCTGCCCCCCAACACAGCACCAGCACAACCACCTGCCGCCTTCTGTCAATTGAGGTCAAGCGCCTTTGCTCAGAATAATTCCTGGAATGTAGCAGAGACAGGTGTCACTCCAGATGTCTTCTCCAAAGCCCCCTTCCCGACTTCGCAAGAGGACTCCGCTGATGTTTTTGCCAATGCTCCATTTCCACGTGCCCCTTTTGTAGCTCAGCATCAGCTCGATGTGTTCTCTCAGGCTCCCTTTGGAAAAAGAAAGGAGGTCTTGGCTGCGCTGCCTAAGACCTCGTACCCCCAAGCAGCTGGGGGTCAGACTTTAACCTCTGATCAAGGAGTGCTGGGACAGGTAGCTCAGCAACCGTTCCGCCCTCAAGCTCTGGCCAAATATTCCCGACACTTCGAAGGATCCGCAGCTGAGCAGCCGGTAGCAGCTCCCAGTTTGAGCAGGCAAGCTGTCGGACCGCTTCAATCATGGACGTCAGAAGTTAATGCTGTAGACCCGTTCGTATCTGCACCCTTTCACCTCAAAGCACCGCAGGAAAAGCCCTGAACATTTTTTGCTACATTGCTAACATTGACAACATTGCAATGTACATTGCAAACATTGCTACATTGAGATAGCAATGTAGCAGAGATTTGCACCCATTAATTATGCAAACTGCAACTGGCTTTACTGCATGCTGTCACCAGCGCTGCAGCTGGACTGCAGGCCTTGAACAGATCTCATCCTCAACTTGCTAAAATGAGATCAGGTAGTGCGAATTTCCTTCCCCGGCCCTTCCATCCCAGTGTGCATCTACACTAAAAACAATGTTGGGTCAACCATTTGATTGTTTTCCTGTCTACCTCAGGTTGTGAGGGAGTTTGTGCAGAAGCTTTTGCAAAATTCTTTTCTGCACATTTAAGATCGACTGTAAAACTGTGATCTGTTAGCACCCCATACAGTGGTTATCAGAGGGAAACTATTCAGCATCATAATTTCACAGAAGCTTAACAGGTAGTTAAAAACAAATTGCATCATTAGAGAATGTTCAAACCATCTAAATGTCTCTTTCGAGGACCTTTTTAATCTTACTTGACTTGTTAATAAAGTAGATGCTGGAAATAGTTAAAACTATAATAATTTCCATTATTGTGTTTTGACATAAAATCACTTGATGTAATGCAGGATAATTCAATGAAGCAGATGACAAAAATCTTTCTGTAGGTCCCCCCCCCAAAAAACAAAACATTTTCAACATATTATTCGTGTAGATTCACCTGCTGCATGAAACATGTTTTGCCCATCTTAAAGCTGCTTTCACATTTGATTGCACTTGCTTTCAGCACCAAATACTACTACTGTCTTTGGTGCATAACATCATAATGCAACACTATATGAAACCTATTACTTCCAAAATGTGCACAAACTGACACATGCAAGTCTGTAAAACTGACGTGAAAATGTTTGACTGTCTTCAGCACTTAATCTTTGTAATTCCAGCCAGGGATTGTAATAAGTGTTGTGCAAGAGCTTGAATAGTGCCTGATTGATGACGTGTCATTTAATTTATATCATTCACTGTTTGAAAATATTTTGTGGTTTTTCTAGTTTATACAATCTTTTACACTAATTGTTTCCCACCACGGCACTTTTTTGGAGAGGGAATCCACGCTGTTTCAACCCAAAGGTTAACTTGTGTTTCTCTGTTTGAAGTTCTCCCCATACAGTCTCACCCAGCCTAAACACATGAAGATTGCACAAAGTAACTGATACGGAGATAGGGTTCTGTAAGAATGTGTTCTGTCAGCTGTAAAATGAGTTGTGAGTGTTGTTGTACACCTAACCTCTGAAGGACGAGCAGAAAATCCTCTTGGGACAATAAAAAAAAGCACTCAGAATACTTGTTATGCTGCACAGTATGCCTTTAAAAATGTCATAAACAAAAATATTAAATGAATGTAAATGAAATTCTGCACACGTTGCTTTTCTTTATGTTTTATGCCTGCTGTCAAGTATTTGTGTTCTAACACTTTAGTTAAAATTAGTCAGTTGTCACTTCCAAAGGCCAACTGATCAATCAAGACAGTCCAACTTCATGCCAAAACATCTCAGTATAAATAAAGTGGATTTAATGAAGGTCTGTAACTAAACATTGTGAAGACCATTGAACACACCAGATAGGCACGAGATGTGGAGAAGATTGTCTAAAAACAATAATCCAAGCTTTGAACATTTCAAAGCACTGAGTTTATCTATAGCACAGCTGGAAACCAACCAAAACATGGCCGTGCACCTAAAGGAAGATGGTAGCATAAAATCTCAAACAGCACTGCACCTTCACACCTTGCAGTGTTCCAGGGTAATTAAATTTATTTTAAATAGTTTAAGGAAGTATCTATGTTTTTAAATAAATTTTCAATTGAATTTATAGTTGTGATGTGTGTACTTGTATATCAGTGCAATATTTAAAGTATTATAGATTTTATTTAATACACATAGTTACAAATTTAGTTATATTATTGCATGTAAAATTATTTGTTGACCAGTTTATTTACTGAACTTTGGCACTTTTGCCATTCGATTATTTAAAGGTGTCTCAATACTTTAGCAATATTGAGGCTGTTTGGTTAAAAGAAGACTTTAATGACGTCAGGCAGTTTGGTCCTACTTATAATTCGCTTTAATTTTAAGCAAACTACAACTTACACAAACCAGACACTTTCTAGCACTTCGCCTGACTTTCATCTAGAGGGCGCTAGTATACATAAACATACCGGATGTGAATTGCCAACAGCTTCAAGAAGAAGACGGGGAGCCACAAACGGCATTTTCAATGAAACAATGCTTCTTCTGAGAATGCATTAAAGAAGTAAGTAATATCTGCAGTTGGCTCTCGTATAAATAAATATTCGTTCTGAATCGTATAAAACAAAAAACTGTGTTAATGTCGTCATGTGGTTTTGTTTAATGAAAACGCGCCTTTTCTGTTGGAGGCTGAATGCTCTCGGTCTATATTTGTTCCACTGAGTTGTTTCTCTGTGTTTGAACGTAAACAGGCAGAGCTGGTCCTGCTGAGCATCATGGCTAACCAGAGAGTGCTCCCTCAGAGCAAGGAGACTCTGCTGCAGAACTACAACAAGAGGCTCAAAGACGACATCAAGTCCATCATGGACAACTTCACGGAAATCGTCAAAACTGCAAAGGCAGCTCTCTGGTTTCTCACTCTAGCATGTTTTCCCCCCAGCAGTAAAATCTGCCCAGAGTTCACAGCATCTCTCTCTCACAGTTTCCATCTCCTTCTTTTATTTTTGTCCAGATAGAGGATGAGACTCAGGTATCGCGACCCACTCAAGCAGAGCAAGACCACTATGAGATGCACGTCAGAGCTGCAAACATCGTAAGTGAGACACAAAGCGTCATTGACACTAAACATTCTGCTTCCTGTATAAACTAGAAGAATTAAACGTGGAAAAAAAGTTCCAGAGGTGTTCATACCTTTGCAGGACACTTTATCATAAGTTGCTAGCAAATGCAAAAGAAGTTAATGGAAAGAAATTCACCAGTTTCATCCAGTTTGCTGGCTGAAGGAACACTTCATTTCCCAAAAGGCTCCACATAGAAAACACAGCAACATTCATTACATGTAACATTTCAAAAATAACATTTTGGACACAGAAAGCATACAAGAAAAATACTAAGCAGGTCAAAATTTTCTTTTCTGAAACGAAGAATAGTTGGTTATGATGTGAATTTACAAATCCACAACCAATACATGTACAGAAAACTTAAAAAATAAACCTTAAAGGATTGGCTATGTAGTTTTTTTTGTTTTTTTTAAGAAAGTTTTCATTTTGTTTTGCTGCACCAGGTTCGTGCCGGCGAGTCCCTGATGAAACTGGTGTCTGATCTGAAACAGTTCCTGATCCTGAATGACTTTCCCTCGGTGAACGATGCCATCAGTCAGCAGAACCAGCAGCTCCGTGCGCTGCAAGACGAGTGTGACAAGAAGCTGACATCGCTCCGAGATGAGATCGCTGTCGACCTCTATGAGCTAGAGGAAGAGTATTACTCCTCCAGGTACAAATAGGCTCAGATCCGCCCCATCCTGCCGCTCCTGTGTCGTCCCATTGCGTACTGTCTCAGCTTTGAACCCGGTTTAAAGGGTCTCGGTCAGATCTATTTATTGATCCAGACAGATCATCCACAACATCCACACACATCTCAGCTAAAGGTCATATTTAGATTTTCTCTAGTGTCTTCACGATGTTACTGTTAATCAAGTGCCTTGTGTTTTGTTTGTTTTTTTTCCCCAAAGTAAGGATCTTAAAGGGGCAAACACTACATATCAACTTTACCCACATATCCAGTTCTCAGTCTGCTGGTCAACATGTTTGTGACACACATCTGTTTAATGTTCATCACGCATTCTTCTGGTGGTACCTTCTATAAACCAAAGAGATTGATGTCAAAAATGCTTTGCTAAAATATTCATACTCCGCAAATATTGTCACATTTTGTCACATTGGAACCAAAAATCTCTTTTAATTTATTGTGATTTTGTGTGATCAGCCAACTTAAAGCCTGACAAAATGAAAATAAGTGGAGGAAAAATTATGCATGTCTTTAATAATATTTTGTAAATAAAAATCTGGACATTATGCCATGCATTTTGAAACGGCGTCTGAGGATCAATTTTCACTTTAACTGTTGGTATGATACTCTGAACTCTTAATGGAGGTTAATGGAAGTTAGCTGGACAGAGCTATTATAACGTCTTAGGATGTTTTGATCTGAACAATTGCATTGTAGCCATGGATTTATGTTGAGGGTTGTTGTCCTGCTGAAAGGTGAACCTCCACTTGAGCCTAAAGTCTTTTGCAGGTGCTGACATGTTTTTTTTCAACCATTGCCCTTTATTTAGCTCCATTCCACTTCCTTTCAACTATGAGCAGCTTCTACAGCCCTGCAGAAGACAACCACCCCCAAAGCATAATGCTGCCAACACCATATTTCACAATGTAGACGGTTTGTGAGTTGCCTGGCTCACACAGTTTTACCATTTGGAGAAAAAATGTTGGGGTATTTTTTTTTTTTCCTGTTTTGGCTGGTGGATTGAACTAAAACAGGTTAGGCGGTTGGTGGCACTTTATTTTATTTAGCTATATCATGCCTCACTTTTCCTTCCCTTCACTACTTTATCACATAAAACCTTAAATGATATGTGCTATTTTTTGGTTGCAACATTGAAATGTGCAAGGGTCATGAATAGCTTTGCAAGCCACTGTATTTACTGCTGTTTTTATTTTTGTCCGAACTTAGAACTGTCCTCAAGATCCAATGGATTTATGAGACATTTTAACTGTCATGGAAGAGATAAGAATTGAAATTGTAAAAAAAAAAAAACTAAATTAAATCTGTTTTACTCACTGAGTTGTTGGAAGCAACACAAAGTTTTATATGAAGTTGGAAAAGATATTAGAAGAACTAAAGCAATATAAGAATATTTTTCTTGAAACAAATGAAAAATAGTCTGTGCTATAATTGATTAATTATTTGTACTGTTGAACCCAGACTGGTTTTAACTTAAACAATTAGGTGGAATCTAAATGTAGATGTGTTTTGATGAAGACAATTAAGCGCCAACGTTTGTAGTGTCCATCCAATCAGTCTGTAACCATGTAAGCGGTTCACAGGACGTAAAATGATTGAGAAATAAAGCGGAGATAAAACGCTGAAGCAGTTTCTTTGTTTCTTATTTTGTTTTTTCTTTTTGAAAAGTGCAAAAAATTATCTCTGGAGCATGGTTGATGTGGACCTAACTTTCTTGCTGTCCTTGCACTGCTGTCTTAAATAGCAACTAATTTCATCCTTTTGCTCATCTTAAATCAAGTTGTAAATCCAATCAAAAGCTATTCAATATTTTGTTTTTTTTCTGTGCTTTTGCTTCTAACGATTCTGTGCTTTCATGTTGCTCTGCTATGGGTGTGTTTATTCTGACCTGCTGCTCTCGTCTGCTCCTCTCTTTCTGCGCTGCGCTGACTCTTTGCCTCCAAATACGGGTTTCTGCTCTGCTGCAAAGCTACAGTCAGTGGAACAGCACTGACCTGCCTCTGTGCGAGGCCTACCGCCGGCGGGACAGTTGGGCCTCTCCAGACAGCAGCTCCAGCTCCACCCAAGACGACAGAGAGGAGGCCGACAGGACGCCGTCGCAGGAGGCAAACGCCCAACATCACGTCAACGGACACGGGACTACCGCCACGGAGAAACCATGAGGGGAAAGCAGGGATATTTCTGCTAAATCTGGGCACTAGTGGTTTAGATGTTACCAATATAACTATAGAAAATAGTGTTTAGTTTTGTTTTATGGAATTCAATTTACTATTTACTGAAAAGGCACAGGGAAATGCAGTGCACTGAACAAAATAATCTGGGAGGTCCAGTTATCCAAAAATGTGAGTTTTGAGAGCAACATTCCTCCTGATATCGGTTCAGTTTTTATGTGAAACGATTACTTCAGACATTACTGAAAATTACACTGAACTAAATGGAATGTATTGCACAGATCTTTCAAGTTGTGCCTCTCCAGATACACCCAACTGGAGAGGATTTATCTGGCCCAAAAATATAAACACCTATAAGCTGTTTATATGTATATAGTTTTTTTTTTTATTATTGATTCATAAATCAGGAAAGATGTTTTTGTTAATCTGATACAAGGAAAATGTGGCAAATTCTATTAGTTAGCTGATTGGTGCATCACATTTTTAATTAATATTCTAAGTGGATTTGTTTATCCCTGGATTTAGATTTTTTTTCCTCTGTTAAAACTAATCGGATCACATTAAAGAACATGCCGTTTCTGTTTTTATTTTTTACCTGTATATTTTCATAGGGAGAGTCATAACTGAAATTTAATGCTGACGGTGAATACTAGAAAAATAAATAAGCTGAAACTGTTAGGATTTGGCAGAGTTACACAGCAATGGATAATCTACTCTTCCGCTGACACCAACATTAAAAGTGCTTGGGTGCAGCAAATGGGATCCAATGCAGCAGATTTACATCTGATAGATGTAATTTTTCACCAATAAATAAAAGCACCAATGTTTATTAATATTAGCAAACAACACAATGCATAAAAATAGTTTCATTGTTTAAAATGGCACAGCCTAATCCACAGAACTACCTAAAAGGAAAATTAAAAATTAGGAATGCATATAAATAAAACACAATTGCAGTTCTAATGTTGCCTTTAACATTACAGATGTTCCCCCACTTTCTGCTTCATCGTCACAGCCACTGTAAATATGTACATGGTGTTTATCAAGGTCTGTTGAAAAGCGTCCAACCAGCCAAATCAGAAAGAATGAATAGAAATCCATGACACTGGGTGGAAATGTATTCAAACAAATATTGCATCAGAGCAAGTAGATTACACTTCTAATGTTGCAAACATTATGGTTTTATTTACTTCAAAAACAACCAAATATTTTTAAAGTTAAAACTGTGAGATATTATTTGAGCATTTTTATTAAAAAAGTATTGAAATTGTTTTTAAATCTGTGAAGAGCCTAAGTTAATGGGACAGCACAGAACATTACATGCCTAACAGACCACTTATGCTTTTTACAATAATTAAGGTAACACACTGTCAATGAACGGCCATCGTTACTCTGTAGGTAACCAAATCCAGGAGCCGTCATTATGCCTCAGTGTCTAGGAAAGACCACATGTTGAGTATTTCCACGCTAATATCTTCGATTCATCTTCTTAAACTTCTCATAGTGGTAGTCATCTGTGGCTTTTTCGTTGTTTGGACGTTTGCGGTGGTTGGGTGGTGATGGAGCTATGGATCAACAGAGAAAGTGTCATTTAGACTATTACAGTTTCCTGCTACACAGCAGTGGGTTTAACAGGATGTGGCCGATGTCTCATACCTTCTGGACCAGGTTTCTCTGTATCTCCGACCCGCAGCGGTCTGGCTTTGGGCTCTTCTTTGTGCCTGTGATGCCTCTGGGGTGCATTCACATCCTCATGGTAGACTGAGAGGAAATAAATAAAACCGTTCAGTTCCTCCACAAGCTAATCACCTGGGTTTTTAACACCACAGCACGTGGAAACGAACTCACAGCGGTTGTGTTGGACGTAATTTACAGCAATGTTTGTGGGGACAAAAGAAGTGCCCTGGTCTTTCTTTTTGTTCCTTTGTTCTGCCAAGAGTTTGGCTTTTGCTTCTTCTGTCTGGATGATGTTTTTTATCTTTGCACTGAGAAAGAAATTTAAAGACGATTGTAGCGTTAAAAGGAAGTGACTAACTGCAAGATGTTCGTAACAGGTTTCCTCTGACACAACCTGAGCAGTGTTATTAACAAATGGTCTCAACGTACTCAATGCCAAGATCAACTTCAGGGATCCCGCTCAGCATCTGATTGGACAACATTTCTTCCGTCTTCTTGGCAGAGTTGACCCTGATGCTCTCTGGCAGCTCGTACAGGTGGTCCTCCGCATTTTTCACCTTTACTTTCTGCTCCTCAGCCTCCACCAAGCCCTTCTTCTTTTTTAACTCAGTCTCGATATATTTCATCCTATGAAAGACAAATACATGAAGCCAATGCCTTGCTTGATCAGTGATATGCCACATTTAATGTCATACCTACAAATTGGGACCCTCAGAGAAATGCTCTTTGGTTGCATCTGATCTGACTGACTGTATCAAATACATTCAAGTATCTATTCATCAGATCCACTGACATCTAGAGATATTCTAAATGATTTGGAAATTGATTCAAAGTTTAATCCTAGAAAATAAGTATTAAACTTTAAAATATTGTAATTTTAATCAGCCATTAAAATAAACTATTCATCGTGTTTTGAACAGCTCCATTGTTTGCTTTTTGAATACTGAATAATGTAAGCATTTATTTATGTGTATAAATTAATTCTAATAAGCAAAGGAAGCACACGTACATGTCTGCATCCTCATCTCTTCTGTTAGTTTCCGCTGAGAACGATGTACCAAGGTTCAGGTCTGTCTCATCTTCTGTCCTGTAATTGGATCGGTCACATTATTTAACAGATGGCGTGCTTAACTGTGAAATCAAACCACTTTATATCCACAGCACCAACCTCCATTCACTTACATGTCTCTGTTCCTGTCTTTCACTTTCTTCATGTCTACAACCCCTCCAGTCTTCAGTTTGAATGGGTCATTCTGTCAGAAATGTTCAGTTTAGCAAACAGAAGTTAAAGCGAGCTCTCCATTAACACAAAGATAAGGGTTTATTGACATGACTTACATCTATTTCAGCTTCTGGTGGGAGTTTCTCTCCAACCAATAAGGCAGTTATACTGTAAAAATTATAAAAATGTAAAGTAACTTATCTATAATAATTTTTACATGCACGTCTTTCCTCAATATATTCCCGAAGTTTATAAATAAACCAGTTCAAAACTCAAACGAAGATTTATTAGACACATATTGATATATTTTAAGAGTTCAATTGTAAGAAAGACTGCTGACATGACAGTTGTCCAGCAGACAGTCAGAGGCATCTTCTACAAGGAGGATAAGCCACAAATGATCATGGCCAAAGAAGCTGGCTGTTCACAGAGTGCTGTATAAAGTGTAATGATGGAAAGCTGAGTGGAAGAAAAAACTGCACAAGCAACCGGGGTAAGTAACTCCAGTTTTGATAAAAACACCCCTTCAAATGTTTTGCTGAGATTCACATGGCATGAACTCTGGTTGAAGTGAGTGCTTCAAGAGTCATCCCACAGCATCTTACCCGAGATGAGGACAAAAAGGACTGGACTGTTCCCTAAAGTTTCAGAGTCTTCTTTTCAGATAAAATCACATTACCTGACTCCGCTCTGTCGTTTCCTCAAGCTCTGTAGCTCCTTTGCCTCTTCTACTTTCGATCTGAAAATATATAATACAATTGCTAATGCATTAGCTGTGCTAACTGTGATGTTAGCTAACACAGCGTTAGCTTCAACTGTATTTTAATCTGCCTTTAAAGTACTTACCTAACTTCTTGTGTAGTCCCATTATCTTCGTCCTCGTCGTCGGACGAATCCCTTCTCCGTCTGAAATTTTTGCCACACGGCATTTTCACGCTGTCTGAGTATTATTTTTGAACCTCCAGTAAAACTGCGCTTTCAGTTACCAAGCTCTCGGTTGTATCTGGGGGAAGGATTTAGCACACGCACAATAATAATACGTCACTTCCCCCCCCGTAGGACTACTACTTCCGTCCTCCTTAGTTAATGAAAACAAACATGGCGACTTATGCACAGGTCGGGAGGTTGTTGGGCGTTTCAGCAAGGTTTTTGCGACCGTGAGTATATTTGTGGGTGAACTAGAAGCAGGCGCTGCTCGCTCATGTTGTCTGTTAAAAGTTTTTTTTTTCGGCGTGTGAAGAAGCGCTGAGGGCAACTTGCTGGTTAAACATGTAGTGACGCAGACACCACTAGTAGATACACCAAAAGAAAGACTTGGTTGTTTCACCATAATAATAATATATATTTTTTAAATTGCTTTATTCATAGTCTACGGAGAACGTCTGGTGACATCGGAGAAAAAAAATAAAAATATTGACCACGACTTGTTTAATTCGTGGACACGCTTCAAGAACTCATGGCCACGACCTAATAACTCGTGGGAACCACTTGTTTAATTCGTGGGCACGGCTTAATAACTTGTGGCCACAATTTAAAAATTATCATTGAGTACCATCATTAATAATGACAAAATATCCAGCGGTCCTGCGATGGACTGGAGATCTATCCAGGGTGTACCCCGCCTGTTGCCCGCTGGAGATAGGCACCATCACCCCTGGAGATCTATCCAGGGTGTACCCCGCCTGTTGGCACCAGCACCCTTGGCGATCTCACTAGGGACAAGCGTGTAAGAAAATGGATGGATCGATTATCCAGCGACAATATCTTATCAAATCCGATCTCATTTCAATCTGGGAATGAATTATAATCACATTCTTCAGACGCTTGCGGTTAGGCATGGAGTATTTTTTTTAGTAAGAGACATTTTCTTCAAAATCATTTTGAATTTGTCCCTAAATTTCAACCTTGAGTCCGGATCTCAGTCTGTTAGCTGTAATTTACGATATCACATTCTCAAAATCTGCCTTCACTGTTCACATTCCCAATCTGGAATACATTAATGTTTAATATTAGGGTTTATATGCTCACATGTGTGTCTTAATGTGTTTATCTAAAATTTCAGACTGGCCAGCAGTGGCTGTCAGAGCAGTAGAATCTATTGGCCCTCAAAAGCCACTAGTCTCTCCAACAGATGGCCACAAAACGCAGTCTGGCTGGTTCCTGGTTTGTGTTCCTTCTCTTTTTTTCTGTTGTTCATTTTACCTGGATGCTGATACAATATTGATTGTTTTGAATGTTGGTGTGTGGTAGCAGCTGCTCACGTACTGTGAGAAAATCTTATATGTGTACATAGAAGACAGTCACATAGACACATCATATAAATGTTTCACATCTCAAGCTACATTTCTGCTCTTTGTGTTTTGTCTCTTTTCAGGAAGGACCATGTTTGTGCAGACACAGGACACACCAAATCCAAACAGCCTGAAGTTTCTGCCTGGGCGGACAGTTTTAGAGGAGGGGACCATGAATTTTGCTGCCCCCCGCGATGCATTCTGCTCACCGTTAGCCAGGTTTAGAACTTCTTCATAAAATGTCCTCAGAAAATTGTTTACTGAAGCACAAATGGTACTATAAGCACACTTGATAGAATAAAGCCTCCACTTTATTTATTAGATAGATTTATATTTTAAAAACCTGCATGTGCTCCCCACCCCCCTCATATCGAGGGGGAACCAAAAACCTCCGTTCTGAAAAAAGTTTAAAAAAAAAAAAGACCTCAGATTCTTTTGACTTTTCCATAAACCTCAAGATGTCCTTGATGTTGCAGCTGGCTGTTCCCTTTAAGTTTGATTTAATTGTACTGCTTTTATTCCAAAGAACATGAATGGAAATCTCTTTTGAAATGATGGATGGCTGCATGATTGTTGTGTGCATAAATATATACTGTGTATATATATATATATATGAATTTGTGTTATATATTTATACTTCTCAAATACTTGTTTTCTTCAGACAGTTGTTTAGGATCGATGGAGTCAAGAGTGTGTTCCTGGGCCCTGATTTTATCACCATCACAAAGGTAAATTTCAGTTCAACATTCAGCACCTGTCCAAACTTTAAATACATGTATCATGGCTAATAATGTCATGCACTATAATTCCAATGTATATAATTATATAATTCCAAACTGGTTGAGGAATGTGTACAGCAGGTTAACATTAAGCTTCTGAAATTGCCAGAACCTATTTTTCATTTTAAAAAAGCAGTAGTTTGGGTCAGTACCAGAAAACTAACCCTCTTTTTTTTCACTAACTTTTCCTTTTTAAATAAGATGTGTGGTTAAAATAACAAACCATACTTATGTAAGTTGGTTGTTGAAAGTTATAAAAAAAGCATTGGGAGGAGGTGAAACTTTAAGACATGAAAAGCCCCGATTTATACAACAGTCGTACTTATGATGGGTCTACTCACGCTTCTGATTGTATTTGAATAATTTATTGTAGAACAATGTAACATCATTGCCTTAAATAACTTGATTTCTCTTTCTCAATTTCTTTGCTTAGTCCAATGAAACAGTGGAATGGAAAGTAATTAAACCTGACGTTTATGCTGCTATCATGGACTTCTATGCTTCTGGGCTTCCAGTTGTGAATGAAGGCAGCAAGCCAAGTGCAGACACAGGTCTGGATTTCAGCAATCTGCCCAACCTGTAGGATGAGATGGGGGGGGGGGGGGGTTTTCCAGTGGCAAATGATCATCGTTTCTGCTCTTTTCCAGCGCCATCAGAGGATGATGATGAAGTAGTTGCTATGATCAAAGAGCTGCTGGATACACGAATAAGGTAGTGGGTTCTAAAGATGCTTTCAGGCTGTCTGTTTCTGTGGTTTGTCGCTTGTTCAAATGTACAAGCATGAACCTAAGAGGAGAAGCGAGCAGCACAGACATTGGTGTGGCAGTTGCTATTGAGCTGTCTTTGTCTCACGTATGTGGATGCTCTCACCTCGCAGGCCAACAGTGCAGGAGGACGGAGGCGACGTTCTGTATCGGGGATTTGACGATGGCATCGTTAAACTGAAGCTGCAGGGCGCCTGTACCAGTTGTCCCAGTTCTATTGTTACTCTGAAGAATGGAATCCAAAACATGCTGCAGTTTTATATACCTGAGGTTGAAGCAGTTGAAGAGGTTTGCATGTTTTTGGTACTTCTATTTTTGGTTTTGTCAGAGATTTTTTTCTGACAACTGTTTTGTTAAAATTACTGAAATTACTGTGTTTCATCTAGTTACTCCAGTGGGTCTTATAAGATTGATGCTTTTTTTTGGGGGGGGAATGAAAAACTCAGTTTGCCATTCTGCGTAATTTCTTCTCCCTAAAAAGATATCAAGACTAGTATTGAGCTGTCTTTGTTGATATGAGCAAATAGACCGCTAATAATGAAGTCCTTATTAAAAAAGTTAAAAAAAAACATCTGGTGATTCATGGAAATGGATGAAGTCATGATCCAGAGATCCAGGTGACATTTTAGCAGGGGAATAATGGCTTTCCTTTTAAATAAATAATCAGAAAAAAAGGCTAATTTTGTTCAGATCCCTTGTGTGTCAAATAATGTATTATTTGAGCAAACGTTTTGTTAAAAAAAACCTCATAGCAAACATTTACTGAGATTTATTGTAGATAAAGTACAGGAGACAAAATATTAAATGCCGTAAATGAAGAAACTATTTTAAATTTTTTGCCTAAAGATATATATATATATATTTTTTTCTTACAGGTAAAAGAGGATGAGGAGGCGGCTCAAGTTTAAACTACTGAAACCAGAGACGTGTCAACATTCCTCTCTATACAATCCACCTCCTTCAATCAAAGCCATAGATGCAATAAAAGTACTTAGCCCTGTTCTGATGACAAGAACTCATTCTCAATATTGATCCAAATATTTTCATTTCGTTTTATAGTTCTGGTTTGAGGAATTGAAAGATACGTTGGACACAATTCATAGGAACAGATTGTACAGTTGAAATAATTTGTATTTATTCTTTCATAGTGTTACACGACTTCTGAATCAGTCAGCAGTCAACGCTGCCTATAGGCTGAAAATTCATATGGGATACTTTATCTTTACAGAATGTATGCTGTGTCTATATAAATAAACATTGCTAAAATATGCGTTACGGTGTCTATGGCTTATACTTAAATGTTCAGGGTTTAGTTTAACTTTCCTTTCGTCTGTGAGAGTGAAAACTGATAATTATTGTAGTCATGCTTCAGTTACAAATGTACAAAGGTATCAAAAATTGATACTGTCAGTTATTTTCATAAAGCAGCCATTTGGTGGAACAGCTATTTGCTGCTTGTGATTCATCTTTCTCTCAGACCTGCTAGCCTGAACCTATCTTCACCAAGCTGGAATCCGTAGAAGGCTTGCTATAAATTCAACAGCATAGAGGGATTGGAGCCCTGCTGAAACATACTTTTACATTTTATTGCTGTTTTCTAGTCTTTATGGGTAACTTTGTTGTATGACTTTGAACTGAAGACCTAATGTTTTCTTTAAATATTATTTAATAATTCTTTTTTTTTTTTATTACTTTGTAAGAATTGCCAAAACTTAATGCGGTGCAAGACTATTATATTGTAGAAAGGGGAGGACATTACAAACAACCAAAACACCAACCACTAGGATTGTAGTGATTGCTTAATCTTTAGTTTCAGTGTGTTGAGTCCATTGTCTTGGAAAAACACTTTGGTGTGAGATTGTCAAATACACAATGTCTGAAAATATTCATATCATTCAATATTGTCGTGGTAATCATACTAAAATCAGCGTGTACAATGTAGGTGTGTGGTTGAATAGTTGTATATGTGTATATAATTGTTTGAGTGTTTTGCTGTATGTTTGTGGGTGTAGATGTTGGGGTGGGAGGGCCTAAAATATGAGATAGACACAGATAATGTAATGTAGCCAAATTTCAAGTATGTGTCACGATATAATTCTATGTAAAAAATTAAATACTACTACTACTTCTTTGTAAATATGGCTACTATCTAAAATAAAAATATGATTTGTAAAATCACTGAAATAAATAGAAATGCTCTGAGTGGCGATGGTTCAAATTCGAATGGGTTTAATGTCTTTCGCTTTGTTAGTCTAGAAATTTGCGCATTACAATTGATTGCACTAATGGTTTACTAATTTGTTTCACCGTCGCTGGAAGCCGGCAGGAAGTCCAGTTATCCCATTACTGGTGATGTCGGATTTCTCATCCTCATGCCACGTCATTATTATATACGTGTTTGTAGGCGCAACCCGACTGACACGACGCTTGACCAATTAGATGCTGCTGTTGAAGAAGGAGGTTGGCCTTAGGAGTCGCGTCGACCAATCAAAACGGGGCTGAAGGAGGCGGTTCGAGCTCAGGGGGCGAGGCTAACTGACAGGCGTCCCCAGCTTCCTTAGACCTGAGTAGCTGAATCTCACAACAGCGCTGCAGTCATGTGTGGTGAGTGCTTATTCTACTCGTGTATCATTCGTTTAGAATGTTATGCTATCATCTCTTTTATGGGCTTGAAAACAGACAAAAATAAAACGGTATCGACTGTGTGTCTAGTGAGAAAGCTGTTAGCTGGGTGGCTAACCTCTTTCCAGTTAGCGAACATGAGCTGGTGTTACTGATGCTGCTCGTCAGCTAAATTTAAAACGGTCTCATTTCTTTGCTGCTTTTCACTCCGTTTTTGACATGAAAGCTGTCTTTGTGTATGTGTATTCGCGAGTAAGACTAATGTAAGTACAATTCCTGCTTTCTTCCGTCTAACGTCAGACAGCTAATGGGGCTTGCGATGACGCGTACTAATTTTTCCACTTGCTATTTTCTTATTATCGTTACGTATTGATTAAAAATAATTGAGAATACCTTTTTTGTTTATGTCTAATCTAAAAATAGCTTTTGCCCTGAAACTGAAACTTAACCGGTAGCTCTGTTTGCACCCGCATTATGTTATAGAGAAACATATTTGCATACATGTAATGTTTTTGTTTATAACTCGTTTGTAAGAAAAGTATTTAATATCTTTGTTGGTCTGTTTCTTCGCTTTCATTTGTGACTGATAGCTCACGTCTCTGTGTCCCATCACTGTCTTTACAATCTGAGCAGACTAACAGGACCTGATAAACTCGTTTCTATTTTGTCTATTGACACCTGCCACCACTTTGCTCGATTAACCTTTTACTTTTTTCAGCCTCAGTGCTTCGTCAAATATTGTTCCTGTGAGTCACTTAGTATTTTTCCCTGCCCCTCACCTCCTCCATCTATCTCTTGCTCTACTGAATGAGGTCTCTGTTTTCAAGCTTTTTTTTCCAAGTTCAAGATTTGCATTCATCTGTGCCTGCATAGCTGAGAAACTCAGTAATTTCATAGTCTCCTCAGGCCATGAGTTGTGTCCTTGCTTCTGGTAGTTGTTGAACTGAAATGTAGATGGGATCAGGGTGAAATCTTTACTAACCTATTGCTCTGATACGAAATGGCTTAAAATCAAAATGTCTCGGACTAAGATTTTTCCCCGATGCCACTGTTAAAATACCTTCTCTACTGACCCACCTTCTGCCTCCTGTTCTGTAAAGGCAAGCAAGGACAAATAGCAATGTCTGTTTTTAGATTCCTGTAAGACTGGTCTCTTGTGGATTACTCGCATGCCTATTGACGTTGACAAATTGTTGAATTTCAAATATTTCACTCCCAAGTACTCGCCAAAAACGGAATAAAATTTGTGTACTTACAATTTTAGAACTTACCAGTCTGAGTTTTCCCAAATGTAATGGTCATGTATTGACAATTTTTGTTTGATAAATATTAATGTTTGTTGTCAGAGAGAATACTCAACACGTTTCCTCTCTGTTTTGTTAAATATACTGTATTTGAATTGAATTTACATTGTGAATATGAATTGTATCTGTTTTGTTGTAATTTGGCTCTATATGTACATCACTGAGCTAAAAGCATTGTACCGACTGTTGAATAACCACTATCACTGCCACCTGATGTAGGTATTTTAGCCTAGCAAACATTTTGCTTAATTAATCTTTTCTTTCCTGTTATTCAGGAATATTTGCTTATCTCAACTACCATGTGCCAAGGACACGCCGAGACATCCTTGAGATCCTCCTTAAAGGTCTTAGACGCCTGGAATACAGAGGCTACGACTCGGCAGGTAAAAAGATGGTGGAAGGACATGATAACCACAACTTTGTTTTTTCCATTTCAGGCAATTGTCTCATTGTTTGAAACTTTCAAACAATCAAATTTAATATAATGTTTGAAATATGGGAAAGTAGGTCTTAGGCTGGTGTGGCTGCTAGTTTAGAACAGAATTTGTTTAAAATGTTTTTGTTTTTCATATGTCAAAGTACTCAGAGTCTGAGATCTACTAGTGTAGTGGGGAGTGTGTAAAAGACAAGTGCACTCTGGATATAAGAAGTACACCATACACATTGTGTATATGAGAGAAGATTGCACATAATGTTCAGGGCTTCAAGCTTTCAGCAAGACTTAAAGCCACTTCTATTGACTGAAGTACTCATTCAGCTATCCATTTATGGCTTTTAGTAACACATTTAAATTGTTCTGTATGTCAAGGTGGGATGATGATGCAACACACATCTTAAGTGAATTTTAAAAATAAGAACGCTGTTGTAATAGCCAGCTGTGTTCATTTAGACCATTTAATAAAGAAGGTTTTCTTGACTCTAGTGGTATTTTATTTGATAATTATCAGACAGAAAAGCGGGTTGTGAGAGGGGAAGACATGCAGCAATACAAACTCATGACAGCCACGTTTAGAACTTAGGCCTCCACATATGGGTCACATGATTTTACTCTTGCGCCACCGCCATGCCCCATTTAGGCCAGTTTTAATGATGATTAGATATTGATTCCAGGCACTGGCTTTAGCATGGCTTTTGTTTTAAACCAAAGTCTGCGCAACAAAGCAGAATAATAAACAATAAACAAATTCAAATTGAATTTGTTTATTGTGGCAAACACTGTTTGGATATTGAGCTGCAGTTATTCCAGATGAATCTTTAACCACAGAGTCTAGATGTAATTTGTTAAGGTACTTTATTAGGTATTTAATTACAAACTTTGTTTTTTTCTTATTGCCAGGTGTCGGCATCGATGGAGGCGACAGCAAGGACTGGGAGACAAATGCCAAAACTATCAAGCTGATCAAGCAGCGTGGAAAAGTTAAGGCACTCGATGAGGAGATTCACAGTAAGCTGAGATTAAGCTTTTTCCGAAACAGTCAGTCATAGAACGATCGGCATTGTAAATGTGTTGTTGTTTTTTTCTGTTTGACCTCTAGAGCAGCAAGATCTTGACATGGATGTGGAAATTGATGTTCACCTTGGCATCGCTCACACCCGCTGGGCAACGCACGGCGTTCCCAGCCCAGTCAACAGTCATCCACAAAGATCAGACAAGAACAATGGTCAGTTGTTTCATAAAGGCCAAACTAAACAGCCCAGCTCAGATCGTTTGAACTGTGTGCAGCTGTCATGGATTTATAAACATTACAATATTCTCTCTGGTTTGCAGAGTTCATTGTGATTCACAATGGGATTATTACCAACTACAAGGACCTGAAGAAGTTTCTGGTGAGCAGATGTTTATTTCGTTGTAAAATAGACAAAAGTCAATATGATTTTATTTGTCTCATAAAAACGACTCATCCACTCACATTAATTCCACAGGAGAGCAAAGGCTATGAATTTGAGTCAGAGACAGACACTGAGACTATTGCCAAGCTGGTGAAGTACATGTATGACAATCGGGAAAGTGATGACATCAACTTTGCCACACTGGTAGAGCGTGTGATCCAGCAGCTGGTACAGAAAAGCTACTAAAAATATGTGTCTCAGAGGCGCATATTTTGTATTTTAGAACATTGTATCTGTTCTAGAGATACAATGCTTTCCTTAACATGTTGACCTGGGTTTTACCTGGCAGGAAGGAGCTTTTGCCCTGGTTTTCAAGAGTGTCCATTACCCCGGAGAGGCAGTTGGCACAAGGTACTGATGCAAGGAAAATATGACAATAAAGACTTCTTTATTTTAATCATGACGATATAACATCTCTACTTCTTTGCTTAAGTTAGGGACCTCCATACTGTAAAATTCTCACTTGCGTAAGGTGTAACATGTTTTATGTGCAGGAGGGGAAGTCCTCTCCTGATGGGAGTGCGCAGTGATCACAAGCTGTCCACCGATCATATTCCAGTGCTCTACCGCTCCTGTAAGTAGTCTTGTCTCTTTCTAGTCTGAATAAGTGAAATTTGATAGGAAGGTTTGGAACCTGAACCCTAATTGTTTTATTTCGACAGCTGGAAAAGAGAAAAAGAGCTGCAGTTCCATGCCGAGGACAGACCAGGACACTTGCCTGTTCCCATTGGACGAGAAAGCTGTGGAGTACTACTTTGCATCTGACGCAAGGTAAGAAGACGCCTGTGTTGCTGCTTCACTCTGGGCAGTCTTCCCCTTTCCACTGCTGATAGTACTTTGCAAGTATTCTCCTTAAACTTTTCAAATTTTAACATTAGAACCACAAATGGGAATGCATTAGGATTCCATTTGACAGATCAACACCAGTTGTGAATGATGGTGTAGTGGAACTAAAATGATGTATACTTTTAAACAATATATTTAACAGATTTTTACTGTGTTATCAGTACCACTTTGTGGTGCAATTTGTAGTCTGAAATCCATAAACAAAACTTTGTGGCACATTTTGCTCTCAGAAGTAAACTAATTTGTAAAGTAAGTACACATATTTGTAATTTAATCCTGCTTTTCTATGAAAGCGCCAGAGGTCGTTTAGAAAACGTTAGGAAAAAAATACGTGCATAATGAAGACCCCGGGAACACAGAAGGAAGGTCAGAGAAACGGTCAACAAATTCCCTCCACAATTGGCCACAAGCCCTGTAGTGGACACAGCAAACAGGTGGAACAAGGCGCCCCGATTACGTAGAAGACTAACACTCCCACACCATCTCCATGGTAGAGGAAGTATCATGCTAAACAAGACCAGGAAATCTGGTTAGAGTTTCCTCTATCCAGTTAGAGCTCCTTTCTCTCTCTGCTTTTCTTCCAGGAATATTGTTAATGAATATAGGCAACTAGTGCCAAAAAACCTTTAAATGAATTAATAAATGTACCTAGAATTAATGTTTAATTTAGATTCTGGTTGATCTCTTGTAACGCCAGCGCTGTAATCGAGCACACAAACCGGGTGATCTTCCTGGAGGATGACGATGTTGCTGCCGTGATGGAAGGCCGGCTGTCCATCCACAGGATAAAGCGCCGGGTGGGGGACTACCCAGCCCGCGCCATCCAGACTCTGCAGATGGAGCTACAGCAGATTATGAAGGGTGAGTGGAGGGTCAACTTTTTGTGTTTTGTATTTTCTCTCCTTTCCATTACTGATCCTTTGCAAATAAATAATCTGTACACTGCCTTGCAATTTTCCCTAAAATCTTGTTGTACAGCATATTTGTTGCAGCTGAAGCTCAGCTGCCTTAACAATTTACCTTTAGCTGAACTGTGTTATCAAACAGTTGACGCATTTCTACACTAGCTGCATTCCTCAGAAGTTGCATTGTTGTTAAATGATTTTATGACTCTGTTGCACTCCATCTGAGTTTCATGTGCAAATAATATGCTTTTTTTTAACTAAGCCCAGTAAGTGAATATTTCTTCATTTTAGAATTTTAACAAGTTAATTTTATCATTCATCAAACTGCAGAAATATCAATTATAAGTGGACAAATCATCTAAAAAAAATCACACTTCTTTTCTTCTCCTTTGTTGCTTTTACATATAAAAATGTTTTGAAATAATAATGTACAAGTCACATAATATAAAGGTGAACCCTCTTGAACTTCATCGTCTCTAGTTCCTGCCGGTTCAGTGTGCAGCAGTACATTCTTATCTTAATTCAAGCGAACTCACCATAGCAATAATTTCAGGTTAAACTACCTTGTTTGCTTTTGTTTCCACCTTGCTTTTCCAAAATAGTCCAGCAGGAGGCAGTGGCAGAACTGATGTTGGTTCCACTTCACATTCCTTTATGGTCCTGTCATTACTCAGCCTCTCTCTCCTCTGTCTCTTCTCTGGAGTTTTTCTGCTGAATAACCTACTTTGCGTGACCCACATTGCTGTTGAAGAGAGGCTAAAAAAACAGCAGAGTTTCTGACTGTCATGGTTTTTTTTATTGTTGAGACAAAAACATCTGCTTTAAGCCTCTTTGTTTTTATTTTAGATTTTTCCTTAAAGTTGCATAATTAATCTTAATTCTGAACATACATTAGAGTAGAAGGAGATACCTCCCTGCAGTACTAGGAAGCCAGAACAATTAGTGAAACGCTGTGAAAACAAAGTAGTCAGATCCAAAATGCAAAAGTCTTGGCAACATCTTAGAATGTCAGAGTGATTTCTCCATAAGATCAACTATGTTCTAAAGATATCACAGCTTATTTTTTGTGCTGGTGTAGTAAATGTTTTCCCATTTTCTGTTCCTCATCTCTCAGGCAACTACAGCTCCTTCATGCAGAAGGAGATCTTTGAGCAGCCGGAGTCTGTGGTGAATACCATGAGAGGAAGAATCAACTTTGACAACAACACAGGTTAGAGATTTGGTTAAATTAGCCTTTTATGAAGTGCACAGATGATATATCTCATTTTAAATGTTTTAACTTTCAGTTATCAAGATCAGTCAAAAAGTACTTGCACTCTATTAACTTTTTTTTTTATAAACCTCGATTAATTTTATTGGGACTTTTTTTTATGATGGACCAGCACAGCATAGGGCAATGTTATGAGGTGAAGAAAATTATACTTTATTGCAGCACTGATTGTATTCAGCCTGCCTTGGTCTATGCTTTGCAAATGTAGAGACCAAACATTTTGTCCACTTGTTTTGCAAACAACATTAGCAAGTCACTCCAGTGTAGCTCTTGCTGTATGTTTAGCATTATTGTTCTACCACAAGATGAACTTGCTCGCTATTCTCGAATATTTCGCATCTTCAAACAGGTTTTATCCACGATTGACTCCAATCATTCTTTTGTCAACTCTAACCAGCTTCCCTGTCCAGGCTGGGAAATGAGCATTCCCAAAGCATGATGCTCTCAGCACTATGTTTCACAATGGGAATGGATTGTTCAGGACATTATGTAGTGTTTTTGTTTAATGTTTCCCACAGTTCTTTGCATGTAGGTCAAAAAGTTGAATTTAGTCTCTTCTGACTAGAGGACTTTCTTCCACCAGACATTGCATGGCTGATGGCTAACATTAAATGGCTACTGGTCATGTATTAATCCCATTATTATTTCCACTCAGCTACCAGAGCCAGATTTGTGCAGATTAATGCTCTTAAGCTACTCAAAGGTGAACTTGGTTTATTAATGAGTTGAAGACAATTTGTTGCGCTGCGTTTTATTTAGTAATATGAAAATAAAGTGGGATGACTACAAATGCAGGCCTCACTTTTAAATTTTTTTTTTGTGTGTGTGTGAAATATTGGTAGCACCATGTATTTTTTACCCACTTCACTACTATGTACTACTTTTGATCACACTGAAATGTGTAATGTTATAAAATGTTGCAAAGCTGAAGAGATGTGAACACTTTTGCAACGCAAGAAAGGTTTTTTTTTTTTTATTATTATTTCCGTCACACTATATTGAAATAAATCTTAATTTCCTGACTGGACATGGATATATTTGCGTAGCTGTTGCATACAGTTCTTAATGCATCATTTCAGTTCCTGCCAGGGATTCCTCTGACGATTGGTCTTATTTGGCTTTTAGTTATACTGGGTGGACTGAAGGATCACATCAAAGAAATCCAAAGATGTCGGCGACTAATCCTTATTGCTTGTGGCACCAGCTACCATGCTGGAGTAGCTGTAAGTACAACCCCCCCCATGTCACAATTTTTGGTCACCAGTTACTTCTTCTCATAATTACTTTGTGTGCTTTGTGGATGCAGGCTGGAGGTTTACGTCTGACCACATTCCCCTGCTTTGAGTTTGATTGGCTCGTTTTAACAGAACAACACTGTCTTGTTTTCTATCCCTTTTTCAGACCCGCCAGGTTCTGGAGGAGCTTACCGAGCTGCCCGTCATGGTAGAACTGGCAAGCGATTTCTTGGACAGAAACACCCCGGTCTTCCGAGACGATGTCTGCTTTTTTATCAGCCAGTCAGGTGTGGATCTGTGTGCTGTCTGAACCTGATTAACTCCACATTCCCCATCTGTACTCTGCTCTCCCTGTAGAGGAGCTGTCTGTCCACTTTGCTCTGGAGGATTGATGAGTTTATTTTTACCTGAGTGTGTAACATTTCTATGGTGGGCCTTGTGGTCTTTCATATGAAGCTTTCTTTACTCAGAGTCCTGCTTCTGGCTGAATCAGTTCCCTAACAAACAGGGCATTTCTCCCAACCCTGCAGGGGAGACCGCCGACAGCCTCTTGGCTCTGCGCTACTGTAAGGAGAGAGGCGCTCTGACTGTTGGCGTCACCAACACGGTGGGGAGCTCCATCTCCAGGGAGACAGACTGTGGAGTCCACATTAATGCTGGCCCAGAGATTGGAGTAGCCAGCACCAAGGTAAAGCAGGACAGCTAGACTTGATTCTTAGACACTGCTTTTCACAAATGTTGGTGAAAGATTAGTTGACCAAAAAATAAATAAATAAATAATAATCCATCTTTTATACAGAAAAATCTAAACTTTAATTTGAGTAGATCTACGTAGAGTAAAAAATAATTAAGAATAGTTTTTTTTACAAGATAACAGATTCTAATTCTAAAATTGACACTGAAATTGACACTACAAGCAATTCTTGTAAAAATAAATAAATAATAATAATTTATAGTTTATTTTTTAAGTTGATTAGATCCATGACTACTTGTTTCCCAGGGGTATAAATATGATGTAACACATATACAAGGGAGTAACCATGATCTCAGAAGAGAGGAGGAATTTTTCAGAGATCTATTCATTGATTTATTGTCTCATTTAATTGTGCATCTCCTTAGTGATTATGTGGCTAAAAACACACATAATCTTTAACAGCCACAGTATGGCACCACTTTGTAAAATAGGAAAGAAAAGAGAATATAACATTCAAGCAAAGCTAATGCGTTGGTTTTCATAAATCAGGACATATTTAAAAAAATGCTACTGGCCTGAATGTCCTCGCATCTACAGTCTGTGCAATTATTTAAAATCTTTAAACAACCAAAACGGTGATAGAAAAGACAAGCAGCTGGGTTTATCATACCACCAGGCACAGTGTGGAGGTTTGTTAATAAATCTCCAAAGTTTATTGCACATTAAAATCTGCTGCATAATGTTAGGATATTTGAGTTGCCAAGTCTGTAGAATAACCATTAGAGCCTATCTGGATGCCAGTCCTTGTTGGGGAAGACATACTAGGAAAATACAATTCCTGTCCTATCATCACTAACATAAATCTGTTGAGTTTTACAAACTACTTCAATGGAAAATATGTGCTGTTGTCAGATTAGTGTAACTAATTAACTACTGCAGCAAACACTTCAGGTGGGTTTGGACACAAACCAGGGGATGAATGGAGCAACTCATGGACACTGTTGTGTATGGTGTAGAATCTGAGATTACATCATGAACTCTACTGGGAAGTCTGGTGACCTCTTCTTGAAAACTGAAGATGGGTCATTACTGGTGAAAATAATCATCCAAGTTAACAAATAAATGGCTACATAGCCACAAACCAACCGTCTTCTTCTGCCTTCTCATTATGAGCTAACTGACCCTTTAATACTGAGCTTGGGCTAGTTCAGGGGTGGGCACTCCTGGTCCTCGAGGGCCGGTGTCCTGCAACTCTTAGATGTCTCCCTGGTCCAGCACACTTGAATCCAATAGCTGAATCACCTCCTAAATGCAGTCAGGTTCTCCAGAGTCCTGCTAATGACCTCATTATTTGACTCAAGTGTGTTGAAGTAGAGACCCATCTAAGCAGGAGACCGGCCCTCGAGGCCTGGAGTTGCCCACCCCTGGGCTAGCTGGTGACTTGCTCTTTTTGGCTCATCTCACAGAATCCGATCACTACTATTTGAAATCCAGGACATCGCCAATCTATTCCCGCCTTTTGGAGCTTAACATTGTCTCTAATGCAACAGAGTAGGATGAAGAACCCCAGCATTATCAACTTGTCTCATGTGAATTCAGTTCCACTGGTATTTATGCCTCTCCCCCTTCTCACTTTCATAACCACAAGGATTTTCCAGCTGGGACTGAGAGCAAAAAAAACAAAACTGAAAGCCTCAGTCAAGTTTGTGTGCAGAAAGAAAAGAGAGGGAGAGAGAGAGAGAGAGAGTGAAGCAGGTCTTTTCCTGGTCCAGATTTTCATCTTGGCTCAGGGATTCTCTTGCTGCTCCAAAGCCCGAGAGCACACCTCAGAGACGCCATCTTTTATGACTGTGTGAGCTGAGCCATAGACCCACCTTCACCAAACATTTTACAACCCAGCTCATCTGATCCTCAAGGAACATCTAACTCAGTTTTTACTTTTATTTCTTTTCTTTTTTTTTCCAATCGTTCTTTTCAAGATTCATGGAAAAAGTGCCGAATAAAGACTAAAGGCTTTGATGCAAATCCTTTTGTCCGATCTGATGACGGAGCTTGGAAGATGTCCACTTTATGAATTACATAACAGCAGTTATTGGGATCTTGGAGGGTTGCAAAGTTTGTCTTCAAGTTACAGTAAGAAGGAGGGTTGTTTCTTATCATATCTGAAGAGAACAGTTGTCATGCGGCGCTTTAAAAACCCTAAAAACGTAGTGAAATGTAAAATATATAGTTACATCACTGCAGACAACAATGATGATCAGATTTCTGAGGGTTTGTAGCTAATGTGGTATCAGGGGAAAAAACAGGTTTTACTGTTGTTTTTTTTGGTCCTACATACTGGCTTTTTTCTTAGCCCAGTGGGTCTTGTGAATCAACTTGGCTTCTCTTAAATCTCACTAGTAGGCATGGAAAGTCTCCAAACACGCCCCGAGGGGCTGGGGGGGTGGGGATGGGAGGGGGGGGATGACAAAAGACTTGGAGGCTCAGATGTGTGAGGGGTTGATTCTGTGGCATTTCTAGAATGAACAGAGTGGTATTTTAAACCTAATTTTACGAACTCATCAGGTTTTCCAGGATGAGCAGTTTGAAGCCGAAGCCCACTTCTCCTTTCCTTCCCCATCTGGGCTACATTAGCATCAGTCCCATTAAAAACAGGAAGACGATGAGCTTCACAAAAGGCTCAGTTCTTCAGGTTCAGCATGCTGATGAAAAATAAGAAAACTACCATGCGTTTAGTAATCTGGCAACGGTATTCCACTATCCTGTTGTAGTCATCTTAATAAGTAAAATCATTAAGAAGACTACATATAATGAGTAAATATAAAATGTTTTGCAGTCTTTTGTTATCTTTTTCCCTTTTCTCTCTGCAGGCCTACACCAGCCAGTTTGTGGCTCTGATCATGTTCGCGCTGTTGATGTGCGATGACAGAATTTCCATGCAGCCCAGACGCCGTGAAATAATCCAGGGCCTGAGAATTCTTCCAGGTAGATTCAGACACAAACACTCTATATAGTTCAGCCATGGAAGGCCTAAACCCGTACAAGGATGAAATGCAAGAAGAAAAGGCTGGAAGCCCAGCTGTCAGAACAAAAACGAAAGAATTTTCAGAGCCTGTTACTTATTAAAGCAACTAAGACGCTTGGACGAGAAAACTAAAAGAGACAAGAATGGAACAAAAAGGAGGAGGAGGGGAAGGCAGACAACTGGGTTTTGGCTTGTTGTGTGCTTCCTGGACCTGAAGCACATATTGTAGCACATGACTGTAATAAATGGTCAACAGACTGAACTTGTGTAGTCCAGATGAGTATTTCTAGCTGCACACATGGTCAAAATCACCTTAAAATTACATATTTACATTAAAGATTGATCAGTCATTAAATGGGGTGATAAACCAAGAATAATTTCATAGATGAGACTTAAATGTTACTTTAACCATGTTTTCCCAACTAATGATGGTAGATATTTGTTCTTGTAGCATGTTAATATCTAAATCTACTCAAATATTATACACTTCTATGGAGATTATGTGGATCATTATCAAAGTGCCTTTGCTCTTAATCAGCCTTTTCTCAGGAGAAAAGAACAAAAAAACTTGCTTTTTTTTTTGTTAGATCTGATAAAGGAGGTTCTCAGTTTGGATGATGAGATCCAGAAGTTGGCGACCGAGCTGTACCAGCAGAAGAGCGTGCTGATCATGGGCAGAGGCTACCATTATGCAACATGCTTGGAAGGAGCACTGGTAAGCAATTTCAACTTAATTCTTACAAGCTTTATCAGAACCTTCTTTCATTTTCTTCCCCCATTTTTATTTTAGCCTTTTAATGCTGTGTTTAATTTATGCAACATGCGATTTGGTTTAGAAATAAATCTGGTGTCAGGGGAGCCATCTAGATTTAATGTCTGCGCATTATGTGGAAAAAATTTCAGTCTTGAATAATTCTTGCATCAAACTCTTCATAGGACTGATGAGTCTTATGTAGTCTTCTCCTTGGGAAGAAGTGTTAAGGTAGATCTGTGGGTCTGGTTTACAACAATTTAAGCTTCATCTTTGTTTAATCTGTGTCTGTTTTGCAGAAAATCAAGGAAATTACCTACATGCATTCGGAGGGTATCCTGGCAGGAGAGCTGAAGCACGGTCCACTGGCTCTAGTAGACAAACTCATGCCCGTTATCATGATCATCATGAGAGACCACACCTACACCAAATGCCAGAACGCCCTGCAGCAAGTCGTCGCACGTCAGGTAAGGGCTATCTCAACTAAATGTTTGTTGAAAATATTTACAAAAAATATTACAAATGGCACCGTTGCGTGAAACGAAGTGGTCTTGGTTTAAATATGTGTATACACTTCTTTGGAAACTGACAAAATTTACAATTAAGTTTGTAATACAGCGTCCCTTTTCTTTGTATATGTTAGGGCTGCACAAAACCGGGAAAACATGTAACTATTGCTGAACATTGTGATGGTCAGCAATAGTTGAATATCACAACTATTGCTGAACATCCCCGATATGTTCAACTATTGCTGAACATATCATGTCTCTTTGGCTCAACACTATCAAGGCCAATCATATGGCATTAAAAGGCTATTATTTACATGCAAAATATTCATGCAATATTGCATCCAAATAGTCATTTGCAGTTGCAATATTGCACGCACTGATATTGCAATGATAACCGTGATTTTGCAGCTCTGCCACACAATCAAACGTTCCTCAGCCTTTTAACTTTCCTCAGCCTGATGTGACCATGAGGTCACTCATTTAATACCTTTTTGAGCCACACCTGTGATTCTTCACCTCAGTCCATACAGGGGAGGCGCGATTATAACATGACATCAGTTCCCGCGATAATATGTAGCACATGTAGCTTTAAAAGAAAGACGACGGTAATCTGAGCGAGGACGTCTCTTTTTGTTGCTCATATTCAGGTTTTTTTTGTTTGTTTGTTAATTTTGATTTGTTTTCATACCTCTCTTGATTTCCAGGGTCGCCCCATTTTGATCTGTGACAAAGACGACCACGAAACCATCAAAAACTCTTCCCGCACCATCAAAGTGCCTCACTGTGTGGACTGCCTGCAGGGCGTCCTGAGCGTTATCCCTCTGCAGCTGCTGTCCTTCCACCTGGCTGTCCTCAGAGGATTTGACGTAAGTGCTGTCCCAGAACGTGACTTCAGTCACCACCGACTTGAAATGTCCCTGCGCAAACTGATCCCCAAAGCTTCCTACTTTCAATATCTTTGGTAAAGTTATCGCCAGAAAAACTGTTCAGCAATACACTCCAAAGAAGTTTCTTTGTAAATTCCCTGCTTTGTAGGCAAACATAGCAGAGCTCCATCGCCAGAAATAAACACAGTGTTGGAAACACTTATACAGATAAGTGTTTCCACTTATCTATATAAGTGGAAATTGTTTTAAAAAGTAAAACAACTTTTTTATTTAATGATAGAAACTTGTAAGATAAGATGACTTTTTATTAAAGGTCTTTTTGAAATAGATGGGTCATGTTGCAGCACTCAACACTGATGCATCTTTTAAAGCACCAAAGAGCGACAACGTCATTACACAGCCTTGCCGAAGCATAATTTGTTGTATTATTGTTAATTACAGTTTTGCAAGGGAATGAAAAATATATTGAAGCAGTTCTGTAACTATAGTGCTGACGGCCACAAACGTGAAAGGATTTTATTGTGACAGACCAACACAAGGTGGTTATTGAAAATGATGTGTTCCTTTGCAAAAAGAAAAAAAGTATGTCAGGCATTAGATCTAGCCGCCTTTACTCACCTTGCAGTTGTAAGCAAGCCCACGAATACTTGGCCTTGCTGCGGGTATGCTTTATGCTTTTCTTCAGCAGAGTTGGAGCGAAACAGACGGGAGCTTTGAAAGAAAACCTGTTGGCAGCAAAGAAATTGAGCCTGGGATGAAGGTTAACCCTTTAGAGCAGCGAATCTGAACTTCAGTTCTCAGGAACCTTCCTTGCATAATTTAGATAATAATAATAATATGTATCTGTTCCAGTACACCTGTTTCAAAAGATTGCATGACTTACTCTGCATGCAATGCATCAAGTGCTGCAGAAACTTCCTAATCACCCACTTATTCAAGTCAGGTGTGTGACAGAAGGGAACCATCTAAAACATGCAGGGCATTGGTCCCTAGAGCCTAAACATTCAGCCAAATGTGCAGCAATGCTTTGTATCAAAGGGTGGCCCAGTCGAAGTCCAGACGTTTTTGAAGAAGGGGCAAAATTTTCAGTTCCTAAAAGTGCAAAGCTGATGGAGACAAACCCTAGAAGACTTACAGCTGGAACTGCAGCGAAAGGAGGATTCACTGCTTTAACTGCAGCGAATCCTCAGAAGGGCTGTGAATGCAGCTGTTAAAGATTTTATTTATAAAGAGAGAAAAAAACCTTAAAAGCCATTGTACCATTTTCCTTCAACTTCACAGTTCTGAACTAGCTCTCGCATAAAATCCCAATAAAATTAAGTTGTTTTTTTTTTTCTTCCCTCCTTCCCCAGATTTAGCTAAATTGTCTTTTATAGTTTACCAGCAGCATTTAGTCATCAGTGAACATCTTGTTAGCCTATTATCCTTATTAAGACCAGCAACAAAAGGCAATGTGAAGTCCTGTTGTGTTTGCTACTATGTTATTAAATATTCATCAGTTCAATTTTCCTGCTTGAATTCAGGTGGACTGTCCAAGAAACCTGGCCAAGTCGGTGACTGTAGAGTAACGGCCACCCTCCATCACCTGATGACAGAAACCTGGCAGACAAACGTTCAAACACTGACATCAAGGGAGCATCCGTATAGAAAAGAGAAAACTACATCTTGTTTGGGTTGTCGCTTTTTTTTTTTTTAATGCAACATTTTAGGCGAGCCTTGTGAATATCACTGTCTCATTTTATTTTTGATTCCTTAGATTCTTTGGGCATCCTCGTCAAATTACTGTCAGTGAAGATTTGTCTGGGCTGGCATCTTCGTCACATTGTGTCGTTTTTTTAGATTTTAGATATCAGTTATCGGTGAGCAAATGGTTACGGTTGTGTTTAGAAAGTTGTGAGCAAGTTTTGTTGCCAATTGGTCTCTGTGGGAGCTGATCTTTCAAGCTGTCGACTCCGAGTAGTTACTTTAAAGAGCTTCCTGGCTCATTTTCTCTTTTTAGTGCAATGATTTGTAGGTTAGTTGGGATAACTTTCCTTGGCAGCTAATGATTTAAAGCGCTTTACTCGATGGCTGAAGTAAACCATAGACTGGAATCATTCCAAGCCGTAGGTCATCGCTTCATAATTGCAGCTTTGTTTTGTGTCCGTTTCCCATCTCGGACTTTTCTTCTTCTTCTGAGGATGTGGGAGTAGCACCGCAAGTCGAACTGTAGAAAAATGCTTTTTTCCCCCTGCCCCCTCCTTTTGTATGTTACAGATTCTCGTTATGTAATAGTGTGGATACAATAATATTTTCCTTTCTGTTGCCTTACTGAGATCTTGTTACTGACTTTTGTTTTTAATTGCAACTAAATGAAGTGATGAAAACGTGGCTTATCTGAAGTTGAAGCTCTCCTGCCACCATGACAGTTGCCATTGCTTACTGGGACCATTTTTTTTTTTCTCATTTGTTTTCTTTTCTCCTTTTTAAGTGATTTTGTTTTATTGTTATTATGCAGGGTACTTTATTTTATAAAGAGAATGTTACTGATTCAAATATCAAACCAAAAATCTGTGTAACGGCTTTGATGATCACAAACCAAAACATGTATATTTTATGTTCAGCCACTGTGTTTTGCAGCAAAGCTGGGTTTTAATGTATGAAGACATGTTTAGGCCTGTAATGAAGGCAGTTTACGTAGCGCAATCATCATGTGTTTACTGATGCAGAAAGTCATACATGCTTTATGTGTTTGTGAGCCTTGGTGTTTTTGTTCTTTTTTTTTTTTCCTTCAAATGCCTGGGAAATAACGACACTCGCACAGTTCCAACAAGCAATGAAGTAGAAATGCAAACTTCAGGTTTGAAGATATTATCACCTTTACAATCAAGCCTTAACGGGTCCTGAGCCAGGAAAAAAAGGGGATAGAAAACTGGATTATATTGTTGCAGGTAATTTTATAAGCCTTATCTTTTTTTTCCCCTCTTTTGACCAGAGGGACGCTATTAGAGCTGATGCAATAAAGTGTCTGAATTTATTTGGTTTAAAGACGCAATCCAGTGGTGCAATTTTATTTTATGAAATGTAAACTGACAAGCAGGAGGTTTAAGCTGATAAATCGACGTTTATAAACTCGATGTGAATGAACCAATTTTGATAGACAAATTCTGAGACGTTTATGTCTCAGAATAAATGTCTCTGTAGAGTTGAACTGAATGACCCGAGCCATTAGTATCCATGGCAAAGCTGAAGCATATGCTGATGATTATTTTTAGAAAAATAACTGGTATAAGTTAATTGTGTTCCATCTTATTGTTTTTTGTGCGCATCTGCCCTCGTAGAATGAATAAATGCCATATTCTGCTTGTATCACCTGATTTAGTGGTCTGACCTCATACTACTTTAGTTAACTTTTCTGATTACAAAGCGATTGAAATTTGTCCTCCCTCTGGTGGTGCTAAATACACCTGGGCTCAGCAACCTTTACAAAATGAAAAACTACTCATGTCCTCGTTTCTGCTACAATAAAAATTTACCTAGTACCATATGTACACCTTAATGATCTTTTGGGAGAAGAATAACTTGCTGAGTTTCTAAAATACAAGATGATTTATGGTCAAGAATGGAAAGCTATTAGAGATTTGTTTGTGTGGCAAGCTTTTTTTTTTTTTCCTGAAGCAGCAGTTCTGCAAAAAAAACATGGAATTAAATCAAAAACATTTTTTTGACTAGGCTCAAAATAATCAATGAGGAGCTTTGATAAATCAGTCTGCCCTGGTCCTCTAGTCTAAGAAACCACTTCCATAAATTTTATGCAGTTTCCTGAAATCCATGCAGTTTTTTTCCATGTATGGCTTAAATGTTTAGCTGCTTCTGCCAAGTAAAATAAAACATAGCTGAAGAGAAAGTAGCTTTCTAAAAAAAAAAAAAAATGAAAAGGAGGGCTGGGATGGGGGTAGACATGAATGTAGATTGAAGAACTGAAGGCTGGCTTGATTTTACATAAATATCTTGCTTGAGGCTATAAGAGGCTTCTGATCTAATTTATTACAATTAAAAAGATTCAAAATACAGTTAAGAGATTTTACAAGCGTTAAAAGCTGACACTTTTTTCCCCCTTCTATATTTGTACAATATATCCAAAATTCAAGTACATGAACCCCAATCACCTCAGATGGACCACAGATTGCAGCCACCAAGCATTTGAAATATTGTCCCCAGTGGTCTCGTAAAGGTCCAAGACGCTGTAACGGTGGAGACGGAAGGGCCAGAGGGATCTGAGCCCAGCTGAGGGGACCGGCAGTATCATGTGGACGAGGCCCAGGAGGGTCACAGAAGCACACAATGAACGGCGGTAGATTGTAGGCAGTACACGCAGCACCGCATGGACCGACTTGAACCACTGCGCAGGTCTCCTTTCTTCGCCGCAGACCAGAGAGGCGCTGTCGTCCCAGATGCTGATGGAGGAAAGCCGGGCGGACTCTCTCGGGCGCCCGCTTCGGTCCAGGTACCGTGGAGGTAAAAGTTCCCCGGTCAGCGCCAGCCGGAGGAATGCATTCAGCTTCAGCATGACTCTCAGGTGAAAGGCCAAGCTGTTGGTGACGATAAGCGCAGTTTTCAGGAAGATTTCACTGCACATGCTCAGTATCATAATGGTTTCACATGCGGCCGCAGAGCAGTTGTAGAAGTCAACCATGAGTCTAAGCAGAAATGGTCCCAGTTCTCCGACAACGGGTAATTTTTCACGGAAAAATATCATTGTGTGAAGCAGCTCGGTGTGCAGGCCCTCCTTCACCAGCCAGAGGATAAAGCGGCACAGCAATTAACCGAGTAAATGAACACAGGTGGTGTTGTATCGTCCTTACCTTAACTTATTCAGGCTAGAGCTGCATCTCAATAAATCACAGCAGTGAAAAACAGACATTTGAATTAATTCAGTTCAAAAAGTGACGCTCATATTGACGAGATACACAACAGGGATGTAGCTTAGAGCTTATTTCAGTTCATTTTGATGATTGCATCTACAGCTAATGGAAATTTGAATATTACAAATGACTTTAACACGGAATGAATGTCAACCTACAGCAAATTGTATTTAAGTACTGCACAGCATATGCTCTCAATAAATGTTTGGGGGTCCTTTTGCATGAATCACTACATAAATGCAGTGTTGCATAGAGGAGATAAGCAGAAGAAAGCCCAGCTTCAAACCCCAAAAGGACAAGGGCCTTTTTTTCTGCAGTTTGTCCACATTTCCTGGAGATTAAATGGAGTCTAATATTTTCCAGGGCAGATCACTCCATTCCAGCATGCGACATTAATGCAACATATTGACATCTGGAATGTGTTAGCCATGCCCTGCATATGCTTTCACAGGGAGTAATTGAGGTCTTCTGTGCTTCTCTGCACTCACTCCCTCTTGACTGAGATCGTAGAGACAATATCAGCTCTCTATGTTGCTGCTGCTGGTAAAAGAAAGACAATAGAAGAGTTGTAGAGTTAATCAGGAGTGCACACATTCTGGTCTTATTATAAAATATTGCAAAATAAAGGGCATATAAAAATACCAGATCCTCAGTGACCCTGCAATAAGCAGTAAGTGGATATAGAGACAATAGATGGACGGATTTAAGGTATTAAGGGATAAGACAAAACTCAATATGTGGCATATTTTGAATAGAAAAAAACATACAAAAAATAAACAGATCTGCTGAAGCATTTCTATATCAAGTAAATATTCCACTTTTTATTACAACAGCTGTTGTCTTAAGCTTCCAAACCTTGATAGTGAAACCTAGTGGTAAATGTACAAGAATGTAGTTTTGCATTATGTATTTGTCCTTGTGCTACTTTCAACTGGGTACAAAGGTAAAATGATTTGCAAACCATTGTCTGTTTCTTCTTTGTTTAGTTTTTCTATATAAAAAAAGACAATTCTTTAGATATACATTATTTTAAAAAAATGTCATGAAAATCTTATTAAAAGTAAAACCACAACGCTCACAGGAGCTTTCTTTGCATGCATTGGCTGAAACCTAAAACAAATGTCAAGGAGTTTCAGATTCCTGTAAATCTGCTGGAAACCAATAAAAGGAAAAACATTTGAAGCCTGAGTTTCATCTCTAATCAGAAATATTACAACTGACAAGCATGCATTTTAATGTCTTCTTATCGAGGGTCGACAATGCAGACATTTTAGTCCGTGAGGCTCCTGAGGATTCATCCAAACTTATGACTGTGGCACCTCTGAGCATCATCTGCACAAATGCTCTGGAGCCGGTCTGCATGAACTCATTTGTATGGACTGTAGAGTGTAATTCAAGCATCTGAGTAATTGCACTGTTCTGCTAGATGTGTACAAAGGTCAGTGTAGACAAATAGCTGGATAGAAGTGTTTCTGGCCTCTCTCCACAAGGCAGAAGACTCTCATGTCCTTGCTTCAAAGCACAGGAAACATTCTGCAAACTGATCGCTGCGGTCCTTCAGTTTTGTCTCTCTGCTGTGTGATGCCACAGCCCTACAGGCCGGGACGAGGCGGCGGGCGGGCGGGTGGTGGGGCTCGCCCGGGGGGAGGTCCCTGTGGAGGAGGAGGTAGCGGGCCGGCCGGAGGCGCACAGGGCGGAGGGGTGGGTGGGGACGCTGGTGGAGCGGGTATGTACATGGTTGTTGGGGGAAGAGCTCGTTTGGGAGGCGGCGTGTAAGGGTGGGGCGTGAGGGGTGGTGAGGGAGTGGGGGAGACAGGAGGAGGAGTTGAAGGCGGTGATGGAAGCGGGGAAAAGGAAAATGACTGAGGGCTGCCAGGAGTCGGCGGCAGGGAGCCCTGTGGTGGAGGAGGACTTCTGCTGGGGGGGCTGCAGATGGGTGAGGAGTGGTAGTTAAAGTTGGGGTAGCGAGGAGGCTGTGATTTTATGCGGGTGAAGTTCATACATCTTCCCTAAAAATATAAGATAGAAAGTATTCTATTAGAATAAATAAATGCACTTTCATCAAAAAAAAAAAAAAAAAGCTTGCATAGCTTGATATAAAATGCCCTTTTGGAAAACACAGATTTTGCCCCCTACTGGCCGTTAGAAGGAATGCAGAATTAACTTTTAACCCTCCCACAAATGTCACTGTCGAGATACAGGAGGGTGGAGTTGTCCCATCAGACCGTCGGTTCCCTAAACCACACAAAATAAAACTTTGCAAAGTGGGCTTGGGGTCAATGCGACCCCACCAAACCGCGCAGAGTAAAAAAAAACTCATGGGGTCCAAAAGATCCCATCTCTGAAGACTGCAGGAGGGTTGAACAACATTTATATATATTTTTACCTACAGATATACTGTATGTTTGAAGTGAGGTTTTGTTAAAACATTATAAGCAGTTAACTTTTTTTTTTTTACCTGCAAAAGATATTTCACTTGGTTTCTTCATTCAGTGTAAATCCAGACTAGCTAAGACCAAAGTGAACTTTTCCTTCCTTAAAACAACTACAGCAGTCTCTATAATATGACAGCAGGTTATGCTATAGTGACATAGCTATAGTGACAGCTTATAAACCTTTCTTTATTTTCATGTTTGTATTTAGCTTGTACTTACACAGGAGTCAATTATTTACCCAGGTACTGTAGGAGTCGGTAAGCCACCATTGATCAAACATGTTGTGAGAGCTGAACATATAAAACTTTTCTAGTCAGAGAAGAGAGAAGCCACCTCATAGATAACCAAGACAGTCATTAAAACGATGTTCATTTTAACCACTGCAAATTTGTTCTTCTTACACTCACTGTTTTACTTTTGATTGACGATTTACTCAGAAATACTTTAATTGTTCTTGCTAGTCTTTTACATTTGAAGATCACGGTTGACGCAAAGCCTCCTGTCTATATTTTCCATGTGAATCATCCTAAGGTTTTTTTAAATGTGATGGTGATTTATAAAACATTGTTCATAGAAGTTTGAGATTGTTCTAGGATTTGCTTTTATCTTGGTCCCATTCTAACCGGTTGTCAGCCTCCAGGACAAACTAATCTAGATTTAAATTAAATGAAAACATGAGACAAAAAATGTTCAGAACTGTCCCTTTTACAGGCTTTTATGATCAGTGTTGGTCATTTGTTGGTTGGTCATTTGCTTTAATCACATGAGTGTTAACATTTAAGTTTTTATTAAGGTTAGGAGGAAATATCCTTCTTCCCCCAAAGACTGTTTGCAAATGAGTCATTTGCTGTTTTCTATTATAAATTTTAGGACTGCTTTAAATAATGCCGGGACTCATACTCATGTAAGGACTGCACCATTACTATAAACAGGATACAGACAATCTTTTTGTTTTGTTTTTGCAATAAAAAACATTTTAACCATGGGTAACTGTGACATAAGCAACCGTACAACTACTTGGCTGAAGGTGGATTCTGCAGCTAGTTTTGACTTTAAAATGAGGTAAATAAATAAAATTAAAAAAACCATCTGGGATAAAACATGTCAGGTCATGTAAGCACAGGAGCAGAAACTTAACATTTTATTTAAATCCTGATGGAGACTGAATATAACAGCTTTTTTAGTGTCTGTTGTTTTCTTTTTAACTAAATTTTAAAATAGTAAAGAAGTCATTTTTAACACATGTGTATCCCTTTATGGTGTTAATTATGGTGTCCCTCAGGGTCCAATTCTGTTCTCTACATACGTTCACGCTTTATTTAGACAATTTCATCAGGATGCACCATTTTATTTCCATTGCTACACTGAGTCCATACAAATATAAACCACACGTGAAGACCTGGATGACTTGTACTTTTATTACATTTAAGAAAAAACCCAACAAAGTTGTCATCCGTAGCCCCTACAGAAAGTCAGAGCTTCCATCAGGTCTGGTAGTTTCCCTTCATGCCGTCTCGTTGGCATTTGGTCAAAAATAGTTATGTCATTTTTACCAGGACACATTAATCAAGTTATTTAAATCGTTTTCAACTATTCAGTATCTTGAGGGAATAAATTAAAAAAGTAAAATCTTACTTATTACCAGCTTGTTTCATGTCATAACAAATTAATCTTATTAGTCTTATGCAAATGTGGTTATATGAATAAAATGGCCTTTTTTGATTTTGTTTTAAATGTTGTTTCATTGTGATGATTCTAACTAGATTTTTTGATTACTCGATGTTTAATGAATGTTATAAGTTGCATTTGTGTTTTAAAAGGGTCACATCAATATATCCATATTTAATTAAACCGAACTGTAACAGGACAAAATAATAACTTATATGAAACCCACTAAAATTATACAAAAAATCTTGTAAATGAATACATACAGAGCGCCGACTTCAGTTCTCCTTTGGCCGTCAGCAGGAAAAGAAACAGGTTTCCACCCTCCAACCACTGAACTCATTTTGGTTAAGTCATAAAGTTTAGGGCTTGAGATGAGATTTCTAATTGCAATAACAACCAGGTTCTTAACTTCTTAAGGAAATTACTGTAGGCTCAACTGTTCTTCTTTAAAGTTTTTATATGAAGGAAGTCTTCCTAGTTTTATATAATTAAAGAGTTGTTGGTGAACTCTGGAGAAGAACCAGAAACATTGTCCTCTAAACTTTGATTTCAAAAAGCATGTTGGACATTGACTGATGTAAAGCTGTACTTTCAAGTAGGATTAACCAAAACCTGTCAAATAATGAAAATAAAATTAGCTTTTGTTCTACATTTAATGGGATTGCAGCCAGGTGTCCACAGTGCCAGACTACCTGGTAGTCTTTGCCCCTTTCAGCTGCTACAGGTAGCTGCCTTTGCATCATGGGAACCCAATAAGCTCTAAATAGTTTTGGAGAGAGTGGTGGTAGGTGATGCGTAAGTTCACTGCATGTTTTATCGTTACAAGTTTAATGACTTGTAAAAAATGGCAGCCTTTATCATAATGGTTGCCTGCCGTTTTTGGGCAGCTAGACTCTGGATTTAGATAAGTAGAAAATCTCTGAAAATTTTGAAAACAACAACAACAAAAACATGTGAAGCTCACAACTTTTAAATGAGCAGCAGTCTGTTTTTTGAGTGTTGTGATCCTACACAGTGCTCCCACTGTGTAGGGAGCAATTTCCTAATTCTCCCAGAGAATTAGGAAATTGTTCATTTTGTGTTCAAATACAATGAAATGACAAAACTAATAAAACCGAATTGTAACAAGACAACATAATAACTTACAGGAAAACAAGAGAAAGAAAACAGATACAGAATAAGACAGTGCTAGTTTGGAGTCCATTTTCCCTTAGAAAAGGAAAGATCTGCTGGATTTATGTTGAGACGACACACATGTAAAAGCAATTTTAAATTCTCTGATAGATCACCCAGAATTCCAAGCAGATAATTAATTTGTGGTCATAACTTGTAACGTGACATGTGAAAATGTAGCATGAAGAGTTTTGATGGATACCTTGTTTTATTATTTGCTAAAGTTTGCCATACTGTTGAGAAATTCAAACACGCAATAAAATGGTATGTAAAACCTGTCAAACCTTTAAAATGAGCCCAGTAAAAATGCTCAGCTCCTTTCAGTCAGACATGTGATCATATATTTTTTGCTGCTTAGTCACATCAGATGGAAACAATTTGCTGCCATTGTTGCAGGACCTAATATACATTTCCACCCTATCTGCTTGGCATAGTGTAGGTAAAACTTCAGTTTGAAACACAGCTCCTAATGTTTCTTCCACTTAACATGACGTCAGGTCTGAGTCGTGTTCACATGGATTTTATTTAATGTAAAGTCAGCTGTATGTTCTTTGGTGAATTGAACCATCCGCACAGTTGTCTGCCACCCTTAATAACAGTAGGACCAAATCAGGCCCAGACTATACGAAGGTGAGTGACCATGGGTTGTTGTTTAATATAGCTAAAACTGTTTAATATCATACTTTGGAGAATAAGCAAAAAGTTCAAGATAATTTATGTAAGGATTATGTCAGACTGCTGTAAAAATGTGCAACTGGGAAATGAGAGGAAAGGATCTGAAGATGCCTCAGACTGTGGTCGCCTTGAGCTTCTTCACAGAGTTTGCCGTCTGACGTATCCAATGTGAAGCATTACATAAACTCTTGTGGTAAAGGACTATCGCAAACAAAATTCCCTCGAACTCCCTCTTTCTTTTTTCTTTTTTTTCACATCTCAGCTGCCAACTTTTGACGTCATCACATTGTTACCGTCCCACTGCAGCTGGCCTTGCAGCAATTACTCTGGCCTCTTCGTAATGACTTCACCAGACAGCCTTGCATTGCAGAACTCTCTAGCCAAATGTTGTGCTCAGAATCTTAACTCACTAAGCGTTTTCCCATGAGGCTTTTTAGCTCACACTTCACTGCAGACAGCTGGTCTGTCTTTTTAAATATGTTTTCGGATGCAACAGACCCATTCCTAATTCTCATCGTCTTTAGTTAAAGGCTCAAGTCAGGTCGGCCCAAGAACCAAGACGTATGATCCGCGTTGAGGTTTTTTACCTTGTCTCCTGGATGAGGTCTCATTACAGACACTCGGTCGTAGCCTTTTTTCAGCAGAACCCACAGGGCGTCGAGTTTGCTCTGCAGAGAATCAGAGATCAAACTTTACCTTAACAGGAAACTGTAATGTTACACACAACAGATGAAGTCTTCTTTTATGGTAGAAATTTAAAACTAATTTTTACATGTTTTTAAATGGATTTGGTGCAAAGAGTCTTCTCAGCTTTTAAAAACGGTAAATATTTCAGGGATGTGGGCAGAAAACACAGCTGTTTTCCCTCCCAAACTGCTGGCTTTGCAGTTCTCCTCCCTAGAGGTCAGTCCAACAACGCTCTGGCTTCTATTAGCAGTCCCCCCCGCTGACTGGAAACGCTTCACTCCATTAACCCCGTGCTGGCCTTCAAGGAAGGCGCTGCATCCCAGCAGTCACCAGACATTATTGCCGTCATGCATCTCGAAGCTTTTTCAATGCGACAGTACGGTAATACCTGATTATCCTCATCCTGACTAGCATGAAATGATTTTCAGCAGCTGTTGTACGTTATCCTCAACACATGCTCACAGCTGAGAAAGGCGCTTTGTCCCTGCAGAGCTATGAAACAGTTCTGAATGTTTTAGTAAATCAGATGTTTGCTGAGACAAACTCAAGGTTTGTTTAGCAAGCACTTCACAGACCATACATCTTTGGTTATAATGAGCAGTTAAGATCTGCAACTTTTCAGGGTTGTTTTGAGTGAGAGCTGTCTGCCGGAGTAGGAGACATGGAGGAAAAGCTTTAATCTCACTTCAAACAAGCGAGGTTTGGAAACCCTGAGTAATTCAGTTTTTTAGTCATCAACAGTTCATGGGAAGGTTTGTTGAATTTGCTGCAAACTGCTGCTGTGTCACCTTAATGGGTGAGTACCACTTGTGTGGTGGCGGAGGTTTCTGCATGCCGTTGTTGAGAACCCGAGTGGCCGGCAGCTCGTACTCCTGCTCTGGCATCTTCACTTTGGCATTTTTGGCTTTCTCCAGCTTCGCTCCTTCTTCCGTGGAGCCTCTCTCTCCCCAGCGGACCTGGTGGCAAACTTTAATCAGTGACTTACTGCATTCAACATCTTTTATGTTTGACACCCCGTGTCTCTCAGGTCCTCACTCAGACCTTTTGAACAGCGTCAGATTTGCATGTATTTTACCTCCATCCTTTTGATCCCCCCCACTCCTCTTCCTCCATAGTAGGAGGCATCTACGGTTGGCCATTTTTTCTTTGGAGTGTCAAAGTCCTCATCATCCTGTAAGAGAGCAACATGAGGCGGATGATAAACATTGATTAGTACAACATTATTTTTCTATGTTGTCTTAAAAGGAGCCCTTTATTCAGAGAAATGATAAAGCTAATTGACATTCAGCGCCTCCTTCCACATTTCTTGGCACCTGAACAAAAATGTATAAAAAGTCTTAAAGTAGTTTAATCTTTAATTGCAGTTTTCTGCTCTCTGTCTCAACATCGTCGTTGTCCATGGTGTTCAGTTCAGCTTGTTCCAGCTCCAGCTCTTAAGCCCTTTAGCTATTGCTCTTACCGCCGAGAAGCTGCATAACTTTAGCTTTTAATAGAGACATGGTTGCCTTATTTTATTGGCATGTTTTCCTGTCTACCTTTTTATGCAGGGTGGCAAAGAGAAACGTCTCTCCTTGTCACATCATTTAGTTGTACAACTGAGAAACAGAAAGTAATGGATTGTAAGGGGGGAAAAAACTAAAGCAACCTCTTAACTTCAGCTGGGAACTAAAGCTCTTGGCAAAAATGGTTTGTCCAAATGAACAATTACCCTAAGCACTCCACCAAATTAGCTAAACCTGGCTAAAAGGCTATAATTTGGCCAGGCGGAATAGACCACAGATCCAGCAAACTGCAAGTCAGTGGTGAAATGATTTTGTTTGAAGAAAATAGATAAGAAAAAAATGAAAAAGTAAGAAGATTCTTATAAATAAATACAAAAAAAAATCCTTCTCAAAACTCTTATATTTAGCGAAATTACCTTAGCAGTCCTTACCAACCTAAAACAAAAAATAGGTTTTATCAGATTTACCTGTTTTTATATTGTGTCTGTGTCTTGATTTAAACTTTCTTTATTTCTTGCCCTCCTCATTCAAACTCTGGGCTCTTGCGCTGACTCCTCTGATAAAACCTCTGAAGTTTTTGCTCTTTTTTTTGCAGCTTGTCTCACTCATGATCTGCCAGGCGGTTGCATGGCACAAAAAGGTCACAAATATAAAACAAGCGTTTTGCACAGTGTACCCCCAGTATTGACTTATGTTTGGGTGTTTTATAGGGGATTTTCTTTTGTCTGAAAGACATGAGTTTGGTCATCAGATTCAATGAATTTCTTCATATCCATGTCAAGCGACGAGATGAATTGCAAAACTTGCATGTTATTTGCCTAAAGTCCCAGGAGCTGTGATTTAAAAGACAGAAACTGTCAAATAGAGCGTAAGGCAATTTTTCCTCTTCTCCCATCAGGGCGTTAAGTAACTCACATACCATTTAATGAATAATCAAAATGAGGTACGGGAGTTGTGAGCCAGAACATGGATGAATGATGCAGCCTGGTCATCGAGGTTTAAGCTGACAAAGTCAGCAGTTAAAGGGCAATTGCACAACTTAAACACTGGCAGCTTGCGAACTCGTAAATCACGAGCAGTCTTTCTCTTTTGTTTGGTCATTAGAAACAGACTTGGATTTGGCTGTCCCTACCGAGCTTTCCTCCACAGGTGGTGGTGGCGGTTCGTGGATGATCTGTGGGACAAGAAGCAAAATGTTAGCACAAGTTGAAGGTCAACAACCGATTTATCAAAATGGTTTTTAAAAAGTACGCACAGCAATGTGTCCTCTGTTTGCAACAAGATAGTTACGCAACAACGAGGAACTGTTGTTTTTTTTATTTCAGTCTCCACTATTTACAAGTTCAGTGTGCTAACCTAAAAACCTGCTCTCCAGATTCCTTTGGCCTGAGCTATTGATTAGCAAGAACGAAGAGTAACCGGGTCGTAAATGTGGTTATTGTTATGCACCAATTTTGTTTATGAAACAAATCTAAAGCATTACTTACTTGCTATTTTTACTTGAAGACTTTCCTAATTATTTGATCCAAACAATTTGATTAGCTCTATTTTTTTTTACTGTGTAAAATCAGTTTTTATGCGGTCTGTAATAAATGCAACCTTTCATATTTTTAATAAATGCAACCTTTCATATTTTTAAATACCTTAAGTTTTTTTGTAGGTTTTTATCCCTGCCCCTTGAGATCTTGGAACAGCCTGGGATTCCCCATGGTAACCTTGCAACATTTTTCCAAAACATTCTCTCGCTGATCAGACTCGCTAAATGAACAAGGACAGGAAAACTGCACAGAGAGAAAGGCACGCCATAAAAGCTCATATTTCTCACTGGCAATTCCCAGCTTTCTAGGTTCCAGCACTGGAGACTCTGGAGGAGAGAAGGAGAGGCTGACATTCAACTGGTGGTAACAAATGTATTTAATTCCACTGCTGGTAACTTCTCTTCTTTCTAAATAACAAATAAGTTTTATTTATAAGTAATCCCTATATTTGACTGCATCCAGATCAGGTGGGGTTTTTTAAAACTTCTAGTACATTGTGTTTTTCTCATGGTAAAAAAGACATTATCCTACAAAAAAAGTCATGAGCACAAAGTGTTTTTTTTCCACAGTACTAATTGGAAACTGAAATTATTCTGGGCTGTTGAGAGTGGACCCATTTTACCTTCTTTCAGTGAATGTATAGTAGGGAGGAGAGCTCACAGGTCACCTCCTGTGGCCTTTTGGAACCATAAATTATATCAACAGCACAATAATTGCTTATTCATGTATTACTTCACCTCTTCTGAAGACTAAATTCACCTCCAAGGATTCGCAAAGAGACAAAAACATTAACATTCCTGCCAGCATTAGTCTTTGGGCTGATAAAAGGACCTGAAAGTTCACAAACAATATCTGGATATTCTGAAAGAATGCATTTACCTTGCACATGTATCGATCTTCCCCACATACTTTCACATTAAACACTTCAGTGTGTTTAAATATTCCAGGCGGTACCTAAGTATTTGTGGGTTTCTGGTTGGCCCGCAAATTGTGACGTTGGCAAACAACAGCGATGGATGATAAAGCCGCTTCTCTTGGCCCACTGCAAGTAAATGTTTGCTTCTAAAAATGATTTGATGTGACTGGAAAACGTTTTGTTGTGTGCAAGTGATAGAAAAATGAGTTAGCCTGTAGCCAAAGCTATTCAAGCCTAAAGTACAATCCCCATATAAAACTTGTTGCAGCAAACAACAGGATCCACATTTATAAAGTAGTATTTTTTCCAAGAAGTTACATGGATGATTAAGGATTCTTGGAACACTTAAAGGCCGATTGGCCAATAATAGCACGATGCACCAATCTGATGCTTGAATAACCTAAATAACATATCAAGAACAACAAAATATCTTTGTTGCTTGATTCATATTACTATCAGCAGCAGCAAAAAAAAAAGAAATTGAAAATGCTTATTTTGTCAACATAGAGTTTTTGATTAAAATGCAAATAATTGCACTTAATTAATTACAAACTCTGCAGTTAACTTGATTCTAATTTTTTATTGAATTGGATATAGCTGAATTTAGGACAATACTGGAAACAATATGTTAGAGACAATAATGCATTTGTGACTGGAGTTGATATTCGCCTTCCAGCAGGACAACACACTAAAAATGCAGCCAGAGCCACAATGAAATGGTTTAGATGTGTTAGAATGAACCAGTCAAGGTCCAGACTGAAGTCCAGTCTAGAATCTGTGGTAAGAATTCAAAATTGATGTCCTGATCAAACTTGAGCTATTTTACAAAATTACACCCTTTTAGATGTCCACATACCCCAAAAGATGCTGTCGCAGCAAAAGGTGGATCTAGAAAGTCAACATTTTTCCTTTCACTTCACAATAACGTATTTGTTTGTCATGGACTATCGCATAAAATTCCAATAAGCTGCATCAAAGCTTGTGATTATTCCATGACAATATGTGAAAATCTTCATGAGGTAGAAGCACTTTTACAACCGCATGTAAAATGTAAAAAATTTAACCTGCTGCAACCTGAAAAGTTGCATGAAAGACACGTAGAAGCCTTATGGATAACTCACCACGGTGCAGCAGAGAGGCCAGAACCACCAGAGGAGAGCCAGAACTAGGAGCAGCATGAGGATAAGCAGAGCTATGGCCAGGATGGTCCCGTCAGACTGTAACAGAGACAGAATCATCAACATGGCGTCGTAAAACATTGAGTGCTAAAAGAAAGCCAAAGCTTTTGGCTGACTGCTTTGCACTGAAGAAGCTCTTTTGGTTTTATCTATCACAGAGATCAGATTTCAAGGCTTTACTGCTGCACAAGCAGTGCTTGGTTTAATTTGCGACTGGATTCTTTAGACATGGACCTATATTTCATTTAAACTCATTGTTCTAAGTTATTTTTTAAAAGCACACCGTGTTACCATTCTCCTGCTGCTTCAGAGAACTATACTCACACATTTCACAGTGGTAATGGTGACTGAACTGGAGATAAAACTGAGGCCCTCGTTCATACTGACATCCAGATTCGCTGCCCTGGAGAGGAAAAGAAAAAAACATCTCAGCTGTCATTTACAGTCATTGCTTTTTCCTTAGAAAAGCAATAAACAGGTTTCATAACAACCCCTTCATTTGTTTAAATGAGCTGAAGGGCTTACATTCCCTCCTCCTGAAGGACTGGGGCGGGGCAGAGGAGATATGTGTCCTCAACAGTCAGGGGTTTCATCACTGGAGAAAAACATTTAGAAAAAAAAAAGAAGATGATGAAAATCGCTGAAGCCTTCAACAACCCAGATCACAAACTAGATGATCGTGTTGACAGAAGCAACCATGGTTGGTTAGTCTCTTTACTAACCGTGGTAAAGTTAGTCAAGAGATGAGAAAAATATACTACGGGTACATCTAAAAAAAAATTAGAATATTGTGAAAAAAGTCCAACATTTGGAGTGAAACTCGTGTATTATGTAGATTAATTACTCTGAGTGAAGCCTTTATTTTTGCAATTTTGATTACTGTGGGTTACAGCTAATAAAAACCCCAAATTAAGCATCTCAGACAATTGAGAACTATAGCGATATATATTCACAGAAAGGTTCTTAAAATGAAAAAACGAGCGGTAGGAAAATATGCACCAGCAGTAGGGATAGCTGCAGGACTGGGAGGATTGTCAAACAAATTCCTTTCAAGAACAGAGAAAGAAATGAACTGTTGCTCAGTGGTCCACATTTCTCCTCTCAGATGAAAGCAAAGTTTGAATTTCATTTGGAAATGAAGCCCTCAGAGTCCGAAGAGAGAGTGGAGAAGTCCAGTGATGTTTCCTCAGTTAGTGATAATTTCGAGCTCCATGTCATCTGCTAGTGTTGGCCCACTGTGTTTTCTGAAGTCCACAGTCAACACAGAAATCCACCAGGAAATTTCAGAGCACTTTGTGCGTACTTCTGTTGGCAAGCTTTGTTGATTTTATTTTCCAGCAGCTGGTTCGGTGACCTTGGTGTTACTGCGCCTGATAGGCCACTAAACTCTCCTAACATGAATCTAGTCAATTATTATTGAAATTTTAGGAGTTAAATCAATATATGGTAGTTGACAATTATGAAATGGAAGGAAACACAATCCATCGTTTCACCATTTACCCAATCTTAGTCCGATTTGATGGAGAACGTCTGTAGTAACTATTTTTCAACTCTTAAAATGGATTCTCAGTTAGATTCAGGTCTGGATTTTAACGTGACTCTAAAAGATCCTGTTCCATTCATCCTCTCATAATCTATTATTAACTGCCCCATTATTATGGGGCATGGCTTATAGAAAACCATGCCCCAGCATGACGCATCCACAATTTGCTTCACTAAAACTTTATGTAGGAGCATGTGAGTAAAGGGGAGGACAACAAATCCAGAGATTTTTATTTCTAAAAAGATTGAAATTACCTTTTATTTCCACTTCACAGCTAAGCACTACTTAGTGTTGCTCTCCAACATCAACCACCAAAAGATACATGAAGTTTGATAAAAGCTGAACATGCTTAAGGGATGTGATTACTTTTGCAAGGCACTGGAAGTCCACCTGTTGATCAAATAATTGTTCTAAAAGTTTCTCTAACAAGCACTGTCACCTGAGCCTCATGCTTGTCCTAACAGGGGGACAGCAAACCCAGGAACTGACCCTATCAACATAAGAAGCTGTTTTGTTTTTGCTACAGATACAAAGAGCAAAACAGAGGAGGAGTAACAGGGGTGGAGGTGGCCAGTTACTGCCAGAAATGACTCCACGTCACGACAAATGAGGCCAAGCATGTTCATGGACTCAAATGATCCATTTAAAGCAAAAAACAAAACTGTATAGGAGGAAATCCCAGTTCAAGAGTCGATGGGAAGTGATTTGCTGTCGTCTGCACATTATCCAGAAAACCCTTGAGGAGAAGGGTTTTGGCTCAGCATCCTCAGTCTGCGTCACAATGTTTTATTCGACTGGTTGCTCCGGGAGAGGTCGTGTTTTGCTGTGAGGTGCAGACAAGTGCCCAGAGTTTAGAAGAAAAAGGATAAACTTTGGAAGAAGACAAATATATAAACATTGGAATGATGCTGGCAGCAGATTCTGAGGAGAAAGTTGTATGTTTGAAAAGCTGGAGAATTGGCTTTGAATTGAACATTTGTCAAATTTTCTTGCTAAGATTTTAGCAAGAAAAAGTAGATTTGACAGACACAGGAAACAGTTCTGACCTTTGGTTGAATTATTGTCCTGCAAATTAATGCATTTCTCCATATTGTTCTGACATCATAACTACAAAAGGATAATGCAGTGCAGATTTTTTAAGTGAAAGGAAAATTATGGGTGATTTTCATATCACACTGTCTGCACAATGTATAAGAAGCATCATGTTAATGTCTGCAAAAGACTTCAGACTGGGTTTGCAGTTCACCTTCAGCAGGAAAACAATCTGAAACATGCAACCAGAACAATTATCGGATTGTTTGAATATAATCATATCTATTTGTTAGAATGGTCAAGATGTAAATGCTATTGAGAATCTGTGGCAAGACTTGAAAATTGGCATGAACAGATGCGCTTCTTCCAATCTGAGTATGAGACATATTCACCAAAAAGAGTGGAAAAAAACCAAAGGGTATGAGCACTTTTGCAAGCAACCATAGAACTGGAAGAACAGTGTGCTATAAATGTGATAAATGCTAACATCCTTGAGCCAAAGATAAACTTGTCTGTTTCATACTTTGTCCAACTGAAAAAAAACAAACATGGAAATTATTATCTGTTTTTTTAAAGGATCAGAGGTGAAAATTGTTTACATAGCTTCATTTCGCACTCAAAATGAAAGAAAGAATTCCAGAATTTTCCCATGTTTTGCAGTAATCGCCCACTGCTCTACTGAAACATCTGTCACCGAACAGCGAACAGCTCAGGACAAGACCTGCCAACTCCCCGCGGGCCTGACTGTTTTTGCTGCTACTTTTTTCCTGGAGACACAAACTCAAACATCAATTCATCTGTTTAACACATGTCGTGGCACAGCGCTGCTTTCCTTTTGTACCACTTTGACGAGATCTGCCTCGTGTGCAGGAGGTTAAGGACAAACACATCAGCAAAGGAAAAAAAGCTTTTATCTCTGGGAGACCCAACCATGACCCAATTATCCTCTTTTAAAGTTTACCTATTAGGGGAAATAAGTTCCAGAAAGATTGTGTGCAAACATTCTCAAGAAGCGAATTGCCCTGAGGAAAGATAGCAGGGCGGACATAAGGAGATAGCTGCTTTGCAGGAAGCTTGCAATAATATAATCAGTCACCAAACATAGAAAAGAGAAAATGAGCATATTTGAAAAATACTGACCAATTATATCAACAAGAAAATATAACCTGACAAAAGCAACCATAAAGATAGCAAAATAATTTCCTAGGATCAGGTTAAAAAGTTTACAATCCTTTGTAAGTTTAACTAGAAAAGCAGACATGTTTGAACTCCGCTGATGGTAAACAGTTTTCTTTGCTCCTAATGCAGCAAGCGTAGCAGGACGGCTGCTTTTACTGCCATTACAGTAAGCCGCTTGTAAATACCAGGGGGGGATCTGTTTGGATCCATGCAGACCTTTTATCTCTGTTTGCCCTGTGTGTGGTGCAGCCGTTCTTTTATCTCCTGCTCCCCCCCTTTCATCAGCCTATAAAACAGCCCAAAATGTCGCCTTAAAAAGGCAATAATGCCAGTAGCAACAGTAAAGCTACTTGTTTGATCGGGAATGATTCCAGCTGTTCAGATGACTCTCCATACTTGTTGTTCCAGCTGATTTCACTGCAAAACAACTGAGTTAGCAGCTCTGTAGCTCCGGGTCACTCAGAGTGTGTGGTGTGTGTAAGAAACATTTTGGTTGGTGATGGTTGACTTACTCTTGGTCACAGTGTCGTTGATCCGGAAGCTGCACAAAACTTTGTCGACGTTTCTGGCATGGAGGAACCCATTTCCTGTTACCACAACCTGGAATGACTCTGGTTGGAGGTAAGACAGAAACGTCCAGTACGTCAATTCAACGGCGTCGATAATGGACAAATGTAATCATATTTTAGCATCCAAAAATCTACAAGTCTTAAAAGTATGACATTTTAAGAGAGCACAGTTGACTTTCTACTATTTTTCCAAACAAACAGGTTGTTTTAAAACCTATTTCTATAACAAATTGACCGTTACCTTGTATGAATTCATGTAACATTGGAGCACAACTAACTGATTTAAACAGAAAACAAATTGTTTTCTTGATTTAAAAAAAAAAATCAAACAGGTATAAAGAACATTTGAGTGGATGTGTAGCCATTTATTGGTGCCATAGAAAAGAATGAAGTGAGCACTCTTTGCCCAAAAATCCCTTGTGAAACAAAGGCCAGGGAAAGTCGATAGGACAGTAGGAATTGTTGCCCACCAAAAACAGTTTCCCCACTGGAAATACTTTTCTCCCTAAAATTCAGAACACCTCAAAAGCTAAGCAATGAGAACAAAGCACATTTCATGCCACTGTGTGCAGATAGTAGCTTCAGTGCAGTCATCAGTCAGACCAGTAAGGCAACCGCAGCCATTGTTTGTGAGCACAAAGTTTCTCAGGTTGTCAAACATTTTGATTTTTTATCATGGCTTTTACGCCTTACGTGTCCTCTGTCAGTATGCATACTGATGTCTATGAACTGATTTATTAAATTAACTCCATTAAATAAACTACTTTCATGTTCATCCTACAGGTTTACCTACAATTACCGGCTGCAGCAAAACATTATCTTTTTGTCAGTGTTGTAACCTAATAAACGGTAACTTGTATAACAGCATTTTAACCTTGCTTCTAACCTACACATGAGTAAATAGCTTGAAGGGACCTTTTAGAGCAAGCAAAAAAATTAATGAGTGCAGTTGGACATCTTGAGCTTGAGTGACATAGATTTAAAATTTTAAATAACATCCTGATAGCTCCATTACTGTAGACCACTGCCACTGCAGTGCACCCTAATAAAACAAAACAATTGTTGACATCTGTGGACCTTAATACAATAGACTGTAATTTTTGGTTTACAATTTTTGTCACTAGTGGCTGTTTGCATAATTGTGGGGAATTACAAGAAGACTGAAGTTGCCAAAGAGAGACTTTGGGTAGCAGCCTGGATTAGGCCTACAAACCTCTGTCTTACATATTTTTCCCTTCTCGTCTCTTAAGCCTGATGAACTCACATTTGAGGTGGAGACTTTGTTATCACGCTTTCTTTCAATTACTTTTTTTTTTTTTTTTACATATTTCTCAATTTTAGATATGGAGATAAATATAATCAGCTACTATCCTGAACACAGCCAAGCAGGAAAAGTTGTAAAAAATAATGATAAGTGTGACAATGATATTATGTGGCTGTCAAGTTAACAGATGTTAAATATAATTCAGCTTAATTTGCTTCTTATTTAGTAATATATGGTATTAGAATCATTCTTTATTTTCTTACTTGTTGCAGTGAGAATAATTTATTGTGAGATTTGTATTTTGTCACCTTCAAAAAACAAACAAAGATAAAACTAAACTTTATGATGTGCTCCATTATACCTTGTTTTCATTTAAATGTCAGAAAAAAGTCAGACTTTGTCAAGCTATGGGGTATGAAAGCATTCTTGAACGGGGAGTTATTAAACAGACAGAGGAAGTTAAAGAAAAGCCTCGTCTTTTCCGTCCTACCTCCTGCACATATGCTGGAAGGCTCTGCTGCCAGAATCTCAATGCAGGACTTCTTCAGAATCTGAGGGAAAAAACAGAAAACGAACACAATTTGCGTCTTTCAGCAATACTAGAGTTTGTTTTTCTCACACTGTAAACCAGTTTGAACCACGGGGCATTTTGAGGTTCATGTGTAGTAACTGCTGAGCTGTAAAGGACTGGCCCACATTTATCTAGAAACATGTACGCTGTGACCCCTGAAGAGGAGGAGGGTTGATTCATAATCCAGTGGCACACACACACACACACACACCCCGGTAAGAAGCTGCAGCTTTCAGTTTGCTCTTAATTTGATCCAGATGTCTGCAGCTCTCTGACCTTTACTGCTTCTCAAAAGAAAAGAAAAAAAACTTTTCCACTTTGTTATGTATGTTGTGACGTATGATAGTTTCAAGGAATGATGGGGAACTAAATATGAGGCTAATATGAGAAGACCAATTAAGTAAAATCATTTTGTTTTCTTGGTATTAAAATCTGCTTTTTGTGTAAATGTGAGTGTGGCAACAGAGAAATGCTTACCGAATCTATGACTCCTTGCAAAGCCTCAAATCCACCATTTACAGGAAAGACGTGGTCTTTACTGTCAGCAATCTTCGCCAACTAGAAATGAAACAAATCATTACAGCTCCAAATGACAGGGGGTAGATGGTCTGGTTGCAGCTTTAGCACATTTGCTTACTAAATAAAGTAATTCTTCTTCTTCTTCTACTCAACCAAAGATTTTGCTCTGTCAGAATTTAGTTGCCTTCCGAAAGTATTCATACCCTGTGAATATTTTTCATTTACAACCACAAACTTCAATGTATTTCATTGGGATTTCGTGACAGACTAACACAAAGAGGTGGAATATGAATCCAATTGTTATGTGAGGGATTCTGGGGTTTGTTAGAGCGCATTAGTGACCAAACAGCATCATGAAGACCAACACACCTGAGGTAAAACTTTGAAGATGATGAAAACAGACAGGCTACTAAAATAATTATCTTATGTTTTGAACATGATCACAAAACATTGTTTAATAAATCATCTGAAAGTAGATTATGGGACAACTGCAAACCTGCCAAGTCACGTCTGTTTACCAAAACTGACAGACCAAGAAAGGAGTTTATAGAGAACTAGACAAAAGGCCCATGGTAACTCTGGAGGAGCTGCAGAGACTCGCTATGCAAGAATATATTGACAGGGAAATTGCACTCAACAAATCTGGCTTGTGACAAAAATAAAGCTATAAGAAGTTTTGCTTGCACTTTACACAATCCATATAAGAGATACAATAACATGTAGAAGAACATGTGGGAGAAGGAGCTCTGGTCATATGAGCTGTTTGGCATACATTAAAATCCATTGGGTTTTAAAAACAAAACAAAAATAACTTCTCTGGAATATATTTTGAACCAAATATGTTGTGAGAATTTGTGGAAAAAATCTCCCCCATTCGAGGTTATCAGTTTAATCTGAATATAATTAAGTCTCCTTCCTCTGATAAAGCATGGTGGTGGCAGCATTATGCTACTGAGACGTTTTTATTAACATTATTAACTCTAGGTAGAGTTAATAACGAGATGAATGGATCTACAGTCATTGCAGTCCTGGAGGAAACCTATCAGAGGCTGCAAAAGGCTAATTATTCTGGTGGATGAAGTGATTAAGATAAAGGTATATTCATGGATTAGAATGGCCCAGTCAAAGTTCATTCTTTGAGCCCACTGAAAATCGACTAAAGATTAACATTTTCCGTTAGCTATTTAGAGCTAAAATAAGTATATCTGATATTTGTTGGCGATGTAAACAAAGTCCAGGAGACATGCTTCATATGTTCCTCATGTGTCTGAACCTAATTTCTTATTGGCAGGAGGTTATGGGAAAAATTAACAGCACCCTTAACTCCAACTTAATCTTGACACCTACAGTGGGACTTCTGAACTTCTTAGATTATAAGGTCAAAAGAGGAACAAAAAAAGCACAATGGTTAAAAATAGCCCTCACCACGGCAAGGCGAGTTATATTAAGACACTGGAATGGTCAAAATATCCCTACCTATACAGAATGGTATGCGGCACTTTCAGAGACCGCCTCTTACCAACGACTCATCCACAAGATAAACGGTCAGATTGAGGCGTATCAGAGTACGTGGGAGCCGTTCTTAAAACCAGAGAGGAAAGGCTGAAATACTATTGGTCCAAAATGGAAAAAAAAAATCAAAAATATATATTTATTTAAAAAAATAAAAGATACAGTGTGTGTGAACTTTTTATTTACATTGTTGTATTTTTATTTTACTATATTTTCTTTTGCTTTAGCTCCTTCTGCTGGCTGGGGTGGGGGGAGTACGGGAGGATCGGGACGGGTTCAGGGGGGAAAATGTTAAAAACTCAAGTCCTTCTCTGTATAACTACTTAATGTTGCATACTTTACAGTACTGATATTGTCAACATCGGTTTCACTGTATGTTTAATTGTTGAAGGATTTAATAAACATCCAAACTGAGCATATGTCATTTTCCAAAGAAGTTGGACCAAAAATATTATTCTCTAAATATGCAAAGCTGAAAGAGACATACCGCAAAAAAACATGATCCTGTAGTCCCTGCAACAGAACAAACTATTGACTGAGAGGAAGGGAATATAAATGCATGCCACACTTTTCAGATTTATATGCGTCAAAAAGAAACCCATGCACTGTTTACCTTTGAGCTGACAGTTATGAGCTACTTCGTGTAGGTCTATTACACAAAATCCCAATAAAATAAATTGATGCTTGTTATTACAATGGGACAAAATGGGGAAAAAATCTTGGTGTTAATAAAAATACAAAATCAGCGTGCTGAAAGAAATGGAAAAATATGCAACATTGTTGTTAAAAAAAAGACTTATTGGCTTGACACAACACATTAATCAAACTAACAAGCATCAAATCCTGAATGAGCAATTACTTATTCTTTGCAGAAATAAAATCGCTTAATTTGGATTTCCAAAGCTCACATGTTTGTTTTTTGCTGACATTGGAAGTTGCAACTCACTTAAGGCGACGCTTTGATGTCATGGGGCAAAAAACAAAACTTCAAAACCACACACCTGTGTCTCATTGAAGTCCTTGACTCCAACGCAGTAAACTGTGGCACCCAGACTTCTGGAGCGGTTTGCCTGTCAGGAATGTACACAGAATCACAGTGGAAACAGGAAGAATCTCGATGCCTGGCTTCAATTACACCTCCGCCTTTCACAGCATCACTCGCAACATATCTCTAAAATTGATTTTTTGCCTCTGACATGACTTTACAAGCAGTTAAGCAATACTGTTTTACTGCATAACAACACTCAAAGGCCTAATAACATAAATGTTACACTGTTATTATCTGACTGCCAGGCAAAATATGCAGGTCTGATTCTTCATTTTACAGAAAATTATTACCCTGGAGTTTGCAGTTGACAGTTACTGACATTAAGACCCCCCGCCCCGTAATTTCCAACATGAATCTCAGATCAGCCTGGCTAGTCAACATGTATCTGAAGCAATAAAAGCAAAGAATGGAGGGACTGCTGCATGCAGAGTGCCTGCAAGGTCTAAGGAACAGATAAATCATTAGATCCCAGATAGCAGGGAGATCGAAAGATGATATATGTCATGGCAGACTTTCATCTGGCTCATTTAGTGTGTCGGTCACATGCTAAAGTTTGTCATATTCTCTGTTTTCACTGCCTCACCTCCCTCTCTGCATAGAAGAAAAAGTCCTCGAGAAGCTCTCCATCAGTCAGAGCTATGATGACGCTGGCAGTGCGGTAACCTGCACACAGAAGCAATCAAAAATATGTGTTATTATCATGGCTCATCTTATTCTTAATATTATAGGAGAACAAATGCAGGTCAGTTGGATTGGAAGTTTCAAAACAACCCAAAGACATCCAACCCTCAGGTTGATCATAATCTAGAAGACGCTGGAACGACAATGATGTTTCAGTCCATGCAGAATCTTATCATCACCCACGACTGAGGGAGTACCAACTCTAATAAACTTATTCAAAATTACATATGAACAATCTATAGGTAAGCACGGTGGTGGCAGCATCATGCAAAGGGAGCGTTTCACTGCCAGATGCTCTAGCATGTAGCACATAGAGGATGAAATAACGCAGGAGGACTTCCGAATTATTCTTTACCTTGATCTTAAATCAACACCTGAATTGCTGAAATGTGGACACAGCTGGATGTTCCAAGAGTGATAGAAAACTTACACCGAAACAGACGTTTGAGAATTATTACAAAATTGTATGATACAGGACAATGTATGGGACATTTAATCATGTATTGTGTGCGTGTATATTTGGTGCACATATTTCCTATTTTAGAAAATCTAATTCAATTCCACTTTATTGTCAAAACTGTCAAGACATACACAGAGTTTAAATACTGTTTCCCTAATGTCCCTGGTACAAACAGCAATGCACAAAAATGATAAAAGTGCTATGTGAATCCGTCACAGTGTAGTAAGCTTTGTGTTTCATAAAAATAGAAAAGGTTTCAGGCCTACTTGTACAGACTGAATTATGAAATACAGCTGTGGCCAAAACTTTAAGTTATCCTGAAGGCTAATTCAAGAAAGAGAGTAAAAACTATTTACCATCACTTCAGCCAGGACTTTGTTTCCACATGGGACATTTTAAAAGACAAATCAAAATAATTTGCAGAAAGTAGAGGCGAAATATTTTCCAACTTTGAAGCTTTGTAAAAATAAAAATCTGACAGCAAAACATCCTTCCTCAGCTCAGCTGCCTCTTGGAGCCGAGTTGTGCTTCTGTTAGCTACAGATAAAACCCACCTTCTGTGTTTCCATGGTAAATCTGCTCACTGGCCTGTAAAAATAAAATAAAATCCTGCATGAAACAGTGAAACAAGCAGTGAATAAAGTGAAGCCCCTTCCTGCTCTTACACAGGAACCATGCAGGAGCTCTGCACTGTGTGGTTCCTGTTTCTGGAGCCGTCGTAGCAGTAAGGCCTGAGTTATCTCTGAGCTGGATGCTGTTCACTCACCCGCTGGATGCCCTCATGCATATAAGTGTCTCCTCCTGGCAGAACTGCCTGGAGCTCCTCCAGACCTTTACGGATACGTTCCCTGTGCAGAAACCCAGAGGAACAGATAATGCTGTATGATCAGAAATATTTATTCTGTCAGAATCATTTGTTGATTTATCTCCACACTGAAGCCAGACACACTTAAGTTTGGTCACAGAATAATAGTTTCCATAAAAGCAGTCCTTTGAGAAAATACAAGCAATGTGTAGCAGATGTGTACAATCCAATCAGTACATATGAGGTTTTGCAAAACTAGCAGTAAAGGTCAAACATTTGACACATTTTGTCACATTTAGACTACAGACTATTTTATTTGCATTGTACTTAAAAATCTGAACCAAATTACAGCATGATTGTGCGGTGAAAGAACATCCACCAACTGATAGTTGTGCCTACCTGTCTTTACAAATAGTTCAAGTCAGGCTGGATGAAAAGAGTCAGTGAAATTTTGAATTAAATATGGACTTGGACTAGGCCATTCTAACAGATTCCTGTGCTTTGACCTAAACCAGGGGTGTCAAACTCCAGTCCTCAAGGGCCACTGTCCTGCCGTTTTTAGATGTGCCACAGGTACAAAACACTGGGATCAAATGGCTTAATTACCTCCTCCTTGTGTAGATCAGTTCTCCAGAGCCTTAATGACCTAATTATTCTATTCAGGTGTGGTGCAGCAGAGGCACATCTAAAAGTTGCAGGGCAGTGGCCCTCCAGGACTGGAGTTTAACACCTGTGATCTAAACCATTCCAGTGTAAGTAGCGTTGAATGTTTACGCTTGCTATCCTGTTGGAAACTGAGCCTCATCCCAAGTCTCACGTCTTTTACAGCATCCAACAGATTTTCTTCCAGGACTGTGCTTTAATTAGCTGCATTCATCTTTCCATCAAATCTGACCAGCTTTATGTCCCTGCTGAAAGAAAGGCATCACAAAAGCATGATGCTCCCAACACCATGTTGATGGAGGGGATGGAAGCATAGCATTTATTGCATGTTTTCTTTTTTATTCCATTTTATTTTATTTATTGAAAATGGGACACTATAGCATTAACAAACAGGACTAAAAATACTAAAGGTGCAGAATTTAGCCATTGATGTCATTTCCATTTATAGTCCTGAGCAGATGAATGGGACAAGAAATAAAGAGTGAAGAAAAGAGAGGAAAAGAAGCAAAGATTAAGAAGAGAAAAAATAAGCAAGACAATAATCAACAGACAGATATTATTATTAACAAAACCAGACCCAGTCAAGCAAGAAAACTGGACAAAAAACAGTGACTAGATAAAATTAGACTTAAAATGCAGCATGCAGGAGGTAAATTGTTCATGTTGCTTTCTTAAATGTTTCTCTGTATCTCCACGTGGCTCCTAGAAAACTCAAAGCAGGACTTCTTATGACTTTCTTTCACCAATGGATTTTGTCTTGCTACTCCTCCATAAAGACCAAATATGCCGAGTTCACAATGAGTGGCTGTCCAGATTCTTCCATTTGATATATGGATATCTGTAAATCCTCCAGAGATATGCTATTTACTACTAATTTTATATAGTAGCATAAGGGTAAAGGAGGCTGAAGGTATACGTAAAGTACACTTTTCACATTTTTCTTTGTAAAGGCATTTAAAAACACTTGGATACCTTTTCTTCCACTTTACAGATAGTCACCATTTTGTGTTTCTTGCAGCGTGTTTGTCTACCAACATTAGTTATGATGGAAGCATTAAACCTCCGAGAAGATGGCCTGAATGCTCAGGAAATATAAATTCATTAACTGTTCACAATATGTCAAAATCAAATGATAAATTACGTGCCCCGACTGACAAAACTATCAGAGCAAGAGAAAATATCTGTCTGGATTCTCTGCTCGGTCATAAAAATCGTGTGTCATAAATATCACATCTGTCCAAATCTGCAGCTTTACTGTTTCCTTTAGCTGTATGGCAGAGAAGCAAAGGATTATCAGCAAGTTCAGGACATCTCCTCCCACCTGTCTTCTGTCAGCCTCATCAAGATCCGTCCCTCGTTGGAGAACACAATGAAGGACATCCGCAACTGTGGGCTGAGGTGAGAAGAGCAGGAAAATAATCAGTAATTAGGTCTTACCAGCCACTTTCTCACTGACACTGGGCTATTACCTTATGAATTTATGTGCCAGGTGTTCAACAAAACTGTAGATTTCATTCCAGTGATTCTGCACACTTCCAGATCTGAGAAGAGAGCAGACAACTTAACGTGAGCAGAATAGGCTTCAGCCTCTGTTTGAGCATCTAAGGAGTTGACAGTGATAGAGGATAGTATTCTGTGCCTTCAAAAAGGATTTAATAGACCTTGATGTATTTCCTTATGTTACCTGTTTTTATTGGGATTTTACTTTTTTTTTTTATCATTGCAAAGTTTTGCATAATTCTGAAGAGGGAGAAAAAGTATGCATGCTTTTTAGATTAAACAAAAACATTTTAAAACATGTGATCCATGTCCCTGAATGAACACTTTGAAGAACAAATTTTCACTACAAATACAGCTACAAGTGTTTTTCCTATGTCTTTATCAGCTATTTTCATCTTTCATTCTATTCATCTTAATAGCTGTTCATTGTTCTTTTCAACGTAGCTCAAGCTCAGTCGAATTGAATGAAAAGTGATCCGCTTTTTTAACTCTTGCCAATGATTCTCAGTTTAATTGACTGGACCTCAATCGAGACATTTGAACGCATAAATATTTCTAAAAAATTCAATCGTAGCTCTGGCTTTACATATATTTACTGACTTGCTGGAAAGAGATGCTCTGTATCAAGTTTTAGTAGACTCTAATAGGTTTTCTTGCATAATTACATTGTTTTCATCCATCCGTCTTGCCATTAGCTCTGTTCAGTTTCCTTGTCAAAGTTGAAGAGAAGCATCCCATTGGATGATGCATTTAAGTTTTTGTTAGGCATTCTGACTACCTATCATGTTTTGTTGAAATCTTCTTTTACTTTTATTTCTCTTTGCAGTGCTTAGTAAAATACAGAAAAAGCAGCTGAATCCATTAAATTGTTCAGACCTGCTTTACCTTAAGATGAATCAATGATTCCATACTTACTTAGGTATCAGTTTCTGTAGAAATCCTCTAAAAGCAACTGAAACATTTTCTAGTTACTGTGTAATCACTTCCTTGTCAGACTGATGGCAGCGGTCTTCTCCCCAATTAAATAATCTCACATCTGACCTTTTCACTGTCACATTGTAACTTGAGGGTTTCATTCCCTTGCACTGTGATCATGACAAAGGCTGCTGTTTCCTGTTCTGCTGGAAGAAAAGTACCATTTGGGAAGGTTCCTATGGCATTTGCCTTCTTGTCACTGCTGATTCTTATCGAACGGCCTTTCATTTAAACCATAAGGCCTTGAGTTTTCCTAATACATATTTTTCCAGCGTTACCATGACACAAGTCCCAGCTCGAGCAGCTGTGCCAAGAGGCTCAACATCTGGATAAAATGGAGAAAGGCAGAGCTGACAGAGAGTAAGAAGTAGTGTCCAGGATGAAGAAGTCATTGGGGGCAGATGAAGGACATCAGAGAAAGGTTCATTTGGAGAAACAATATGTTGAAATACAGGAAGAGGAGTGTTTTTAGAGAACTAATGCCCAACTAAATTGTTGGTGTAAGCCAACGATTTTTGTTAAATCAACAACAAAGAGACACGCAGGAAGGAGGGAGTTGGAGGGAACCCATGCATAAACATGGAGAACATGCAAACTCGATACAGAAAGACCTCCTGCCAAGACCTTCCTGCGGTGCTATCAACTGTGCCGCTGCGTAGCCCACCAGATGTGTATCGAGACAACTGAGATCAAAACATTTACATGAGTTAAAATGGCCCAGTCAAAGTCCAGACCTCAATCCAGTTGAGAATCTGGGGCATTCCTTGAAAATGAATGTCCAAAGACGTTCTCCATTCCATCTGACTGAGCTTGTGTTACATTACAAAGAAAACAGGACCAAATATAAAAGTCTCTAAAGCTGCAAAGTTAGCAAGAACAAGCTTCAAAAGACATGGAAACTCAACAAAAAGAAGTAAAGACTCAGGGGGTTGAGTCAGTTCTTTCATGAATTCTTCACGGTTTAGATTTTTACTTGTAAAACGTGTGAAAAATCATCAATGCATCAATGAACACAGCCAGATTTTAGAATTTACTTTTAAAAACCTCTAAAAACCATCCCTCATTTCCCTTTCAGCCTTAGAATTAAGTACTATTCAGTGTTGGTCTATAACATAAAACTGCAATTTTGAGATTTGTGAATGTAAAATCACAACATGTGAAAAGCATTAAGGCAGTAGGCAAATTGTTGACAAATGAGAAAATGCTGTATTTAGCATGGCTCATCCACCGCGACTGTTTGCTATGTCTTTGGAGATGGTAAATGCTGCTGAAAAGGTTGTGACCTACATTTGAGCATGAACTGAAATTGCTGAAACACATGCATGGGTCTTTCAAGAACTTTACATTGACTTCCATTCATTTTCTATATATGTCCATAACTTCAGCCTGATCCTTACAGGAAATGCAACCACTGTCAGTACCTAACCCTACCCTGAAACCTAACCTAAACTCAATTCACACCTCTGTCCTAAACCTAACCCTTAACCCTACAACAGCATTTCTTCTTATGGACTCTGGGCTTTGGACCCCATAAGGAACAGTGGGTCCTCTGAATGATTTGTTGGTAAAATGGGCCTTACATGGTGAGAATTACCAAAACACACACACATGCATACACACAAAACGATGAGTCAAGTCCAAGTTAGACAAACACAGATGTCTGCATGTCAAAACTAAACAAGCTAGTTATCGTAGCTCCCTGGTGATTAAAGAGCATTTGGAAATTTACTGCAGTGAAACTGACATGTTACACTTAGAGCACAAAACACAACTGGTTAAACATCACAAATCATTAATGTTAAAGGCTAATGTACTCTGCACTTTGCTGCCATGGAGAGTATAACTAGGTAACATACTTTGAGAAAATATGAGCTGTGGGTAATTGGCAAGACTTGCATGCAATGTCACTGGAGATAAATTTATGTTACATTATTTACCATTCTTGTCAATTTGAGCTGGATCAGTCGACATGTGTAAACAGAAACCATTTGCTCCCCCTGTAAAAGTGCCAGGTGAAGTGTTGGCTAACTTACATGTCCAGAACAAAGTAGAGGTCAAAACTTCCAAAGCATGAGGACTGCTGAGCCTGCCTCCTGTCCTGGTTTGGTCCAGCATCCACAGCAGTGAGCAGAACCAGAGTGGCACCAAACACAACTGGGAACCAGAGCCTCCTGCTCCAGCGCTGAGACATCATTCCACTTAGAGAAAATCTCATAACAATCAGACAAAAAAAAAGGAGAAAGGATTAATCCTTTTTGCAGAATCTTCTGTCAATCCTCCATTGATGTTTTCAGATGCAGTAATCCAAGGGGAAAGCTGTGAGTTTTGCTCAGTGTTTGAAGAGGAAGACTGAGACAAAGCAGAGGTGCTGGTGGCCCCCTCTCATCTGCAGGGTCAAGGCAGCAGGCACATGGATGAGAGAAGCTCCTCAAACTACATCTGAAGCTGCTCTTTTGTTTGTGCCATGTAGACAGAAAAACCCTCCAACCCTGGATGTGTTTGCAAAAACTTTCCATGTGTTTCTCTCTTTTTTCCTGGATCTTAGTGGGAAGAGTGATGAGGACAATGTTGTGAAAGCACCATAATCTTCTGACTACTCCTGCCACCTAGTGGAACAATGAACAATGGGGTCACTGCTTTACACTGACAGCAGTGACCCCACCAAACACTGAGGGATTTGGCACTTAAGCACTTACCCTATGCCAATTATCTAATTGCAGCCCTGCCATTGTGTAAACAAAGAACACCCAACACGTCAATGCATTTCATTTAAATATCACCAAGCTGGAGAAAAGAAACACCTGGAAGGAGTTTGAAATCATATGTGAACATATATATATATATATATATGCTTGTTTGATTTTCTTATTTGTAGAATATATTTCAGAAGTTACATGAATCTATATGACTTTTTCTCTTTTTCATTGCTTGTTATATGGTAAATGGACTGAACTTATATAGTGCTTTTCCAGTCATATTGACCGCTCAAAGCGCTTTACACTAGAGTCACATTCACCCAGTCTCACTCACAAACATGACACACATTTATACACCAATACGCAGATCGGTAGGTTAAGTGCCTTGCCCAGAGGCACATCGACACGTGGCAGGAGGAAGCTGGACTCGAACCTACAACCTTCCGATCGCAAGACGACTACTCTACCATAGAGCCACAGTCGCCCCTATAAAGGGTATTAGTCCAAGCGTGTGAGAGTCTTCGAGTCTTGTGCTCTGAACAACTTTAGAGGTTTTTTTTTTTTTGGTTTTACATCATCTATTCTGGATTATTACCCCATAACATTCTCACAGTTCAGAAATGATGGAAAAAACAAAGTGTTCTTCCTATAAAGAAACAGTTCATGAAGAAAAAAGAGCATTTGTACAAACTTTATGATATGGATCAAAAATACTTTCTGTATTTAGTGGCCAGATATGAGCTAGCAAATAAAAAAAAAAGGACCAGTCCATAGTGAACCTGTTAACGGCTGGAGGCGGACACCAATATTCAAAGAGTTTCTGGTTTTTGACCTTGACTGTCTCCTGGTAAATCTCTCTTTTTGTTTTTCCCTGATTTTCATCCAGTCACGACACTCATCTCTGTTTTTGTGTCCCAGACGCGCCAGTACAACCACATCTAACAGGGCCACTTCAACAGTGTCTAATAAACCTTTTGGTAACCATCCCCTTGTCTTGACTGCATGTTGAGTTCTGCCTCATTTACTTAAACGTTACAGGATGTGGATATTCAATGCTGAAACACACTGACTAGGAAATGACTAAAACACCAATAATAAATGTCGAACTGACAGTTTGAACTTCAGTCATAATGAAGTTCATATGTATATAAACTTCTACATTTTAACGTTAATTTAAAAAACTAAAAAAAAAAAATTCTGATTGAAATAAGATTAGTTTGGCCTGATTTAACTTCAGACATTGAGGAAAAAAAAGAAATGCATGTTTTTATTCTGTTTATGTAAACTTCTGGTTTCAACTGCACATACTGTGGCTTTTTTACTGCTTGTGTAAACTAAAATATATGTATATTTTGCTTTCTTTCATAGGTTTTCTTGTAAATCGCAAAATATAGCATGTTTGTATCAGTTGCATGATCAACATTGGTGTCTGTGGTATGAATTTATACAATTTCTTTTTTCCTTCCTTCCTTTCAAATAAGTGAAGCAATTTCTAGATTACCTAGTTTTAGCAGCTGGCACTCCAGCACATTTCTGTATTTTCTTTTTTACTGTGAAAAACACTGAATCTACAGAAAATGGCCCATAGTATCTGTGGATATTTGTTCCCACTTTCATTACTATGAGGTTTAACTAAATTCTCCTAAATACGTTTTTCATATTCATGTCTAACTAATTCACAGAACAACTTACTTATTCACTGCAAATGCATTTGCATTCTTTCAATGCAAAAATACAGAAATACAGTATATGGTGCTCCCTGTTTATTAGGAATGAAAAACATATTAGATCCACAGAGATGAATGTCTTTGCCGTGTCCTTTCAGCCTTGATCTGGCTGCCACTGCTAATCAATGATTTACTGAAACTGAAACTGTTGTTTTCCTTTCTTAGTTTTTTTTTTATAAAGGACCACAAACATTCAGCAAAGCAGACATAAGCACCAACTTGTCTAAACACAGTTATCATTGGACAAAAAATTATCAATGTCCCGTTTTTGTTGCTGGGCATAAACTAAAGTTTTTTAAACCAAGAGAGAAGACAATTAAGACAAATAAAATTACACTATTGTGGATCTACAGTTATTATACTTTAGTCAAATGACTTTGTTTCATTAATATATGGCACATTTAGCTTACTATTTGGTTAAAAAAATACTAATTTAGAGTAAAATTGTTTTTTGTATCTAATGTTTTTGGCCAATGATCACTTTCAACTTGATATTCATGGCACTCCTAGCAAACGTTTTGGACATCAGAGGTTTAATCCCCTGGCCTTCTATGTCACTGTGCCTTTTGGAGATGAAACTGTCAGCCTTGAGTAAATATTTGAATCAATAGTTAGATTTCAGAAGGTCAAACATCTTTTATTTGTGCAAACACATAACAACCATGCTGAGCTGAAATGTGTAAATTGTCACAAGTACATTTTTTGTATTAATTTTTTTCAGTAGTCATGTGAAGGTCCTTTACAAAGTTAGATTAAAGGATCTTCTTACTATTTCATAAAACCATCATTAGGATGTTCAGATAAACTGAATCAATAATTGCATTATTTTCCTACAGCAGCAAAAATGGGACAGAGCTCGGATGAGTTGTCTTTCTTGTGGACAACATATTGGCATGCCTTCGGGTCAAACACAGAAACGCAATCTTCAGGGAATCTTGTTGGAGTTGCATACCTGAAATCAGACGGCAAGCAGAAGAAACAATGAAATGCATGTAAATCTAACTCTTCTTTTATATTCCTAAAGCATTTTTTTTGCACGTACCCATAGCAGCATTGATCACAAGTACAATCTTGACATTCACTGTTCCTCCATTTTGTATCTTTAGGATGCCATGTCAAATCCACACCATCCTGGCAATGGGTCTGATTTTCTCCTTCTGGGAGAAACAAAACCAATATATGCGTTTGAATATTTAAAGCATAGAAACCTTATCATGAGAACCATAAGTATTATGTGAATGTTTCGTTTTACCGGGTGTCCTGAGTTTGAAAACACACTGACAGTCTGACAGCGACATCAAGACACAGAGCAGCATAGCCAGCGCCAAATATTTCTTTAGATTTAAGAACACACAGTGCACTTTAATAAACAACTGAATAAAAATTTTTATGTAAATATAATCAATCCTTTTATGTATGCATGCACTTTTAGAGTTCAAGCAAACAATTCATAAAAAATATAACAAGAGTTTTAGAAACCCTCACAAGGAACTTTCAATGCAAATAGTTAAATAAAACTTACCATTGTGGCTCTGTGATTTGTCAGTTTTGACTCTGTCCGGGTAAAGAAAAACATGCTGAAATCTCCTCTGAGGACTGTGTCTCTTAAATACTGCTTTTTGCAGGGACCTTTGGAATCAAACATCAATATAGGAGTGTTTACTTCATTTACTGGAAGGGGTCATAGCGCATTGGGGAAAAAAAAAGTAAAAAAAAAAAAAAAAAAAATATATATATATATATATATATATATATATATATATATATATATATATATATATATATATATCACAGTTGGGATATATATATATATATATATATATATATATATATATATATATATATATATATATATATATATATATATATATATATATATATATATATATTGCACATTATATATATATAATGTGCAAAATAGACAGTTTTTGGGAGGGTTGTTCTGTTAACTGCTTGAGCCCTCGAATTACCCTGTTCTAAATCTTTTTAGGATTTTAGAGACATGTTGCTGATGATATGAATTAAAGTGAAAAGTCATACCGTTATTCTGAACAAAGAAATTAAGACTATTATTATTATTATTATTAATGTATAAATAGCCTCACCAATCTTTATGCTTGTCACACCAAAAAAACACAGTCAGTTTAATTTGTATTACATTTTTGTATTTTTGACCAGTTTCCAGCTTTATGATCCACTGCAGTGATCCAGTCCATGTTTTGCGTCACTCTCTGAGGCGCCACAAACTGGGTTGCCATAATGGGTACATTTCAGCTTCTTCTGTCCTGCCTGTTATCAATGCGAGGAAAAGGGGGGGAATTGTAGCGCGACAAGGCAACAAACCAGACAACAAAAGGGCTTTACGCAGAGCGGTTTTATGTTGCTTGCAACATTTTCATCATATTGTTTAATACAAACCTCTTTTTTACTTACTCGGCTCGGAAGTCATACCGACAAAGATGATCTAATCGGATGAGGAGGTATATTTCACTGGAAGCTGTAACGACGTCTTACGTATTTGCTTTTAGCTTGCTATGCTAACATCCTTCTGCTAGGCCAACCCACTCTTTAGCCTGTTCAAGCTAATAATGTTTTGTATTTTTAAATATCTACTTAAACTAAAAGTGCGATACTGTTCGGTGGGGGTTATCATGATTTACTTAATCTTACAAAGAACGCAAATACGTTTACGTGCAGTGACTGAAGTTGTATTTATTATGACAATTTTTTCAATTTGTGTTTTGGCTTAATACTTTAGCCTTTTTGGCTTTTTTTTTAAATTATTATCTTAATTCCGCTTACTGTTTCTAATCCGGCCGAAGCATTCTCAGACACACATAGTGACTGAACATTTTTCTAATTTGAGCATTTGTTTATGATTTACGTGTGCCAGAATATTAACACATCAGCATGAATAGCAAATCATTTTCTGGGTTGCCAAGATTCCATGTATAATTTTTGAAGCTGTGGATTCAAATGTAGGCTTGACAGCATGGTAGTTTAAAGAAAATCACATCTAAGGTCATTACCTAATATTCATATAACTTTATTATATAACTTTTTATAAATACGACGTGCGTGTGTATGTATTACGTTTTAAATGACACCAATATCACGTGTACAGGTTCAGAACTAGAACAGCGACTTTATCTTAAAGGCAGAACATCTGGATTTATTTGTGTTTTGTTTTGTTTACGTTTCTCAATTTACATTTAGACCTATGGAGTTGAATATTTATTTTATTAACATTTTTTTTCAAGCTTTGGAAAAATCAAATGTAGTTTTGTTGAATAGAAACTTCAATTTTACACTGCACATTATTATTTAACATAGTTGCCAATAAAGTGTCTGGAAAGTTGCTAATAGTAACTTACCTTCTGTTATCTATTAGTGGGACAATCTCCAATTTAGTTCGTTCAGATTATTATAATATGATCTAAATCTGTACTGTCTAATGCTTTGATAGTCACCTCTATTTTTCTTTGTTTCACCTCCAATACGATGAGGTCTCTTACTTTTGTAAGATCCTTTTTATTTGTGGTTTCAATTTAACGTCATTTATTTTGTATTAATGTGCTTTTCAGTGTGTGCTTAATGCGTCACATTGAACACAGTTGGGATAAATTGACCGACATAAGAAGTGAAATTTGTAAACAAGAAGCTGGATGTGCAACATCTGTCTCTCGGCGAGAAGAGCAGTAGTGCTGGGTTGGGTAGAATAAGATTGTTGACTAGTCTCTGAAAAGTCACAGAGGATTTCTCCCTCAGAAGCCATCGCAGCGAGGATAATAGTGGTCTGCATAACTTTGCAAAACACAAAGTTTGACATTGATTCCTCAGTAGGCAGTAAAACAAGAGAAAAGTTATTTTCTTAATTCTTTAAGCATCTCTAAATGCTCTCCTGTTCCTCCTTTTCCAGATTCATCTAAACGCCCCACCAGTGGCTGGGGTCTGTTTTGGGCCAGCCGTGGCTCAGGAAGAAGATGCACCGCGGGGATAAGGACTTACAGTCATCTGCACGCAAGATGGGGACGTCCTTGCTTTTCCAGCTGTCGGCCTACGAACGCGAGCTGGACCTGGTGTTCCTGGACCACAGCTACGCCAAACCATGGAACGCTCACCCCGATGCCAGCAGCGCTCGGCCCACAAGAACGCTGTTTGTGACTCCGCGTCGTCAACCTGAGACTTTATTGTGAGTATAAAAAAAGTTTTAAGCGTTCTAAGGAAATAGACACGTGGCTACTTTGTTGTTTACTCTAAAGGGTGGATCATTTCTAAACAGTTCCTCATACGATTCCTTTGTTGTTTTCTTCCGTGCAGAGACTCGGATTCCCTAATAGATGTGGAAACGATCACACCAACACCTGTTCCCCTGTATGACAACCAGAAGGCTCAGAGTGTGATGAAAGAGTGTGAGAGGCATGTCCTGTTTGCTCGAACAGCCGCAGATGGCCCCCCACCTCCAGATGACTGGGAGGAACATATAAACAAGTAATCAGACTTGCTTATTGATCACTTCTACTGCCATACTTGAAGCTTATAAGTCTAACACACCGATCAGCAGGTCAGTGTTTTGAGATAATTGTTCTTTTTCAGGACGGGCTGGTCAGTGACCCAGAACAAGTTGTTCAATAAAGTCCTTAAAGCTCTTCAGGGAGAAAGACTGGCACGACTGGCCAATGAAAATGTAACTTTTTTTTTTCTTCGCTGTTGTTTCTCTATTAGTTTTCAACTTTAGATGGTTAATTTGTGTGGAACGCATCAAAATGTTTTTTTTCTTTCTGTGCTTGAATATTATAATCGCCTTAAACTTCAGTTTTCTGTGAGTAAAAATTGATGCGATTTTCTGGATTCGGTATTTAGACGAAAGACCCCGAAATGCTGCACTTGATCAGTAATGACACATTTTTTCTTCATTGGTACATTTTAGGCTTCCAACGAGCCCATTCTGCGGAGGATAGCTGTAGACAAGTGTGCCAGGAAGGTGCGACACGCGCTCGCCAGCGTGAACTGGGAAACCAAGCTGACGCAATGGCTGCACACCATGCTGATCGAGTCGTTGAGCCTCCCCATGCTTGCTGCTTACTTGGATGTGCTGCAAACTTTAAAAAGCAAGGTATGATTCACCCCTTGGTGACCCTTAGTATATACATACACCAGCTGAGCTGGTGTATGTAATATTTCATTACTTGCTTGATCAAAGAGCTAAATTTTGATTTGTCTGTTTATGCGAAGCTGCCGACGCTCATCGACAGAATGCTACTGCCGTCTGCAAAGACTGGAGCTCCGAGTGCGGAGGCTTTGTCTCTGCTGCTGAAGCGTCCCTGGGATCCTGCTGTTGGAGTTCTTTCGCAGAACAAACCGGTAAAATCCATGACTAATGAGAAAGGAAATATTTACTGGATGTGTTTTTTTTTTTTCTTCAGTGTAAGTAGTGGTCAAGTCTTGAATAAATTACAACAAAGTTTTTCCTGTGCTTGTTGAGTCAGAAATCCTCTAGCAGCGACTTAGCTTTCAGTGACCTCATTTATTTGTTATTGCATATTTCCCCTACATCACACAGCCATAGTTTTAACTTAAATGTATTTTACTACAATTTTGTATGAAAAAAACGAATGTTTGACTAATACTGCGAGACGCAGCATGTTGCTCAGATAGATGTGACTTGATCCACTCTCCATCCATCTGTATGTTGCAGTGCAAGCTTCCTGGGTCTCCTCTGATCCTCATCGCGCCGTCTAGCCCAACAAATCCGTCTCTCTCCACCTCACGGAGAATGAGGTTTTGGCAGTCGCAGCTCTCCTGCCTGGGGAAGGTCGAAAATCTCTCTCTGTTCTAGTTTTCCATTTGGAATGGAAGTCATTTTGTTTTCCTTGCAGATAAACGTTTTAATGAGTGCTGTTTTTACTGCAGGTCATCCCGGTGCACTCTCATGTGAACAGTGGGGCCAATATTGGAATCACACAGTGTTTGGAGCACATGCTGGGAACGGTCAGAGCCAAAGTCATGGAGGTGTGTCTTTATATATGTGTTTATCACTGTGTGGTTGCTTCCTATCGGTGTTTTTAAGATGTACATTAAAAATAATTGTACCCATCAAAGTATCATATTAAGAAGTTGCTTTTTGTTTGTAAATATTATGACTAGCCTAACAAATCCTTGTTTTTATCGATAAAATCTACGGCTCTAAAACCAGGATAAGAATGATTTGCCAGTTCACCACGTGTGCAGATCCACATATGCTGTAAAATGTTTTTAATGATATTATTCCGTAAACTTTGTCCAACAGGTTCACAGTCACTTCCCACACAAGCCCATCATCCTGGTCGGCTGGAACGCTGGCGCGCTTATTGCTTGTCATGTAAGAGTTGAAGAATTGTACCACAGTCATGCATCATGATGTGTAAATTTATGTTTTTTTGTTGTTTTCTGCCAGGTATCCCTCATGGAGTATCTGACGGCTGTCGTGTGTCTCGGCTTTCCGCTCCTAACAGTCAACGGACCAAGAGGGGTGAGACCTCAACTATCCTCGTACTGACCGTTAAAAAGTATGAACGTCAGCTTGAATTCAGGTCTGTGATGAGCTGCTGGTGTGTTGCTGGTCTGCAGGACGTGGACGACCCGCTGCTGGACATGAAGACCCCCGTGTTGTTTGTGGTTGGGCAGAATGCGCTGCAGTGTACCACAGATGGCATGGAGGAGTTCAGAGAGAAGCTGAGGGCAGACAACAGCTTGGTGGTGGTCGGAGGAGCAGACGACAACCTCAGGTTGGTCACCGTCCTGCACAAGGTTTAAACTGGTGCAAGAGCCGGTTTAAAGCTTACTGGTTCTGTTACACCTAGAGAGGCAGCTTGACGCCTCTTCGTTAGCTAACTTAAAATTCTTTCTCTGTTATATTGAGCTTAGAGAATCACAATGCGGGGAGACTGTGGTATCAGTGCATGACTCTTTGAAAAAACATGCAGCAGTTGATGTGAAGATATACCAGCATCAAGAGATTTTTATTTTTAACTGTCTAATGCCAAAAATAACTTTCTGTCATTTTTGTTAAATGTGGGCATCTACTGCTGTGAAACTGCATATTGCATCAACATACACACCTGGAATATATTGGCCCACACCGCTGCGATATTAATATTGCACATGCTGATGTTGTTGTTGCAATATTTTTTGCAGTTCTACATTTTATCTGCTGTTTATCTGTTATTTATCCCGTTGTTATTGAAAGTACATGGTCTTTTATCACCATCTGTCAAGAACAACATGATATTTAATAATCTATGTAATCTTGAAAAGTCAGAAAATGAAAGTTTAGAGTTCCCAGAGTTTCACATTTAATTTTCTAAGAGACATATTTTACTCTGACCTTTATTTTGTGAAGAGTGGGGCTTTAGCATTGATTTACATTTAGCTGATCATCTTTTTATCTGCGGTTTACTCATTACAACTCATCAGATTTTGCCTAACTCACTGATTGTATTGTTTTCTCAGTTACTAACAGATAAACACGTATATTGAAAAATGGGGATTAGAAGAGGTCATTTCACTTCTATAGGATTTTAAACTGGGCCCAATTCATTTTAAATTGAAACATTTTTATTAATCGGGGTAAATGCTTTATAATCCCAAATATCTGATCTGGGATCAGGACAGGTAGCGCTGTAAAGGTGAAACGAAGATCCCTTTGAACCTCTGTGTGTCCGTGAAGGCGAGGTGCTCGCTTGCAGTTTTTAGTTCAAATTTTTTGCTCAGCTGAAGCGCAGCCTTCCAGTCATTGATTTTCGCTGCTGCTTCATTGGGGGCGTTAATGTGCTGGTTTGTACACTGTCTCGGTGTATTATTGGAACGGGCTTCTCCTGATGTTGCGGTGACTCAGTTGCTCTATGACGCCAACATTTTTACATGTAAGCAGCACAAAGCTGGCTCAGTTTGGTCTGTGGATGAATCGCCAAAGAGAACAGAGGCGACAGAATAGTTTGGGTTTAATTTTCTCTTGCTGAGAAGTCACAGCTGATGTCCGGAAAGAGATTAAGTAAGCCTCACATTGCAGGTTCGTTTATGCAAGTTATCAAACTTTTCTTCACTAAATAAATGTATTTTTTCTTAAAAAAAATACATAAATTAGTACTTTATGTGAGGCAAAGAGACTGTAAGGAGTTAAAGTGGCTGCACCTTGGACATCACTTTCTGTTTTTGAAAAAAATCCATGAATTTCTCCACAGAATCAATTCGGCTAAGATGAAGTCGGAAGGTTTGACACAGACGATGGTGGACCGCTGCATTCAGGATGAGATAGCTGACTTTCTGTCAGGGGTTCTGGCCCGGGCAGAGGGCCACAGTCACGGCTCCGGAGAGATGAGAGACCTAGACACGGAGAAGAAGAAGCGGCCTCGACGGGAGCTTCCCTTTGACGTGGAGAGAGGTCGACCTTCGTCTCCGGCTCTTAGAGTTCCCATTTCACCCTCAGGTTCAGAGGTTTGTTACAATCCTGTATTTGTACAGTAGCTGTGCTTCCATTGATCATAACATTTCACAAACTGGAATTGCAGAAATAAATTTGTTTAATGGAAACATTTTGAACAATTTTGGGGAAAAATAAACAACTTAAGTTTTTGGGGAAAAAAAGTTTTTGCGCTACGATGAGGTGATTCTTTTTTTTGGTCGTCTCAAAATTGGAGTATTTTGCAAAACTGTGATGGAAACACACAAGTCACGGGATCAACAACCAGATGTTACTGCTGGTGGAAAAGGTGAAGAAAACGATAGGAGGTGGTAGGAGGATGATGGTGCAGCGTTTTTTAATGACATGTCGCATGAAAAATAAGTTTGATTTGTGTCTCTTATTTAATAGAAACACAGCAACTGCAGATTGTGGGGTTTTTGAAATTAGCGGAATATCGCTAAAGTTTTGCCCACATTTGTAATTGAAACACAGTTAATTACAGTTTATAAATGTTTTTTTTTCTTTTCAAAACCAAATGGCAAAATTTTACCCAATATTCTGTTTAGATTTATTCAGATGAAGTGAAGTGAACATCTATTTTTGTATCTTAAAGTAAAAAGTTTTTTTTTTGTTTCAAACAATAGAATGCAACAGATCCACCAGACACAGAAGCCAAGATAAATAATTTACAGTTAAACTTGGGAGCACTGTTGTTGGTGAGCCTATTCTCCTGCAAGAGAAGAGTGTAAAAATTGATAATTAGCTTCAGTTTTCTTCTATATAAAATAAATCCTGGATATTTCAGTTGACTCAGAGTTGTGGCGTATCTCAGCCCAGCTCTCTTCACCCTGTTTACACACGACTGCGTGGCCATCCACCCCACCAACACAGTCGTGAAGTACGCGGACGACACAACAGTAGTGGGTCTCATTTCAGACAACAACGAGACCCACTACAGAGAGGAGATTCTGCAGCTCACTCAGTGGTGTTCAGCCAACAACTTGGTGCTGAACACAGGGAAGACCAAGGAGGTCATTGTGGATTACAGAAGGTCCAGGAGGACGGCTCACACTCCCCTTCTCATAGATGGAGAAGTGGTGGAACGTGTGGACAACATCAAGTTCCTGGGCCTCCACATCACTTCTGACCTCTCCTGGAACACAAACACCTCCCACCTGGTGAAGAAAGCACAACAAAGGCTCTTCTTCCTCAGGAAACTGAGACGGGCTGGACTTTCCTCACGGCTGCTCGTGAACTTTTACAGGGCGATGATCGAGAGCATCCTCTGCCTCAACATGACTGTGTGGTATGGCAGCTGCACAGCACTGGAGAGGAAACAACTGACACGGGTGGTGAGAACAGCACAAGGCATTGTGGGATGCCCCCTCCCAGACCTGGACTCCATTTACACAGACCGGGTCAAGAAGAGAGCTGGATCCATAGCGATGGATTCCAGCCACCCGGGCCACAGACTGTTTGTGCCGCTGCCATCAGGCAAGCGGTATAGGAATATACGGACTACAACAAATAGACTGAGAAACAGTTTCTTCCCCACAGCCGTCAGAGCCATTACTCCCTGCCGCCCCCCCCTCCCACACATATCATAACCTCGCAGTCACACATACATATCCCCCACCCCCACACAGCCATATTGTTCTGCACTTTGCACTGTCACATTATCTGTACTTTGCCATAATTGGACCTGCTGCTACTTCTTTGGTGTGGTTGAGTGCCTTTAGTTAATTTAGTTGTATATATTGTTATTATTATTATTGTGTGTTTGCTTATTTATACTGTATATATTTGACCTTTTGCACGGGAGCTGCAATGGAAATTTCGTTGAATTCTGTTCAATGACAATAAATGCTATCTATCTATCTATCTATCTATCTATCTATCTATCTATCTATCTATCTATCTATCTATCTATCTATCTATCTATCTATCTATCTATCTATCTATCTATCTATCTATCTATCTATCTATCTATCTATCTATCTATCTATCTATCTATCTATCTATCTATCTATCTATCTATCTATCTATCTATCTATCTATCTATCTATCTATCTATCTATCTATCTATCTATCTATCTATCTATCTATCTATCTATCTATCTATCTATCTATCTATCTATCTATCTATCTATCTATCTATCTATCTATCTATCTATCTATCTATCTATCTATCTATCTATCTATCTATCTATCTATCTATCTATCTATCTATCTATCTATCTATCTATCTCTTCCTTCTGTTGTCTCAGGATTTGTCCAGCGTCTGCAGCAGCCCCACCTCCAGCCCCAAACCGAAGACTTCTGGTCTGTCTCCAGCACAGAAGTCCAGCCTGATCACAGCCACGCAGCTCCTCAAGACGCACATGCAGCGCTCTGGCACCATGCTCACTCACAAGCAGGCTCAAGGTTAGTTAATCTCCCAACTCTGGATGCTTTAAAACACTCTGTAAGCTTTCACATTCCTGGTACCTGAGCATAAACAACCCTCCCTTTGTTTAAATATTTTTGGAAGTTAATCGCCTCAACTTTGGCTGAACTTTGCACAAGCAGACGGCGTGGTATGCGAGATGTGAAAACGATTGCAGCGTGTTTTATCGTGTCACGACATCCGACGGGGTCAGATGGAACGTGACTGAAATGCTTTCCTCTCATCCTCTTGTCTCCTCTCCTTCTGCAACTTTCCTTTCTGGCTTTTTTCCGATTCGTTCCAGCTCAGTTTGCTGCTTTTATGAAACAAAACATGCTTGTGAGGAAAAATCTTCCTCCTGGCACCCCTCCTTGTATTTTTGGTAAGTATCTGTCTATCTGTCTCTCCTTCTCTTTTCTGTCTTCTGATCTTTTCTCTTCCACTTAGTTCTTCATGTAAATTCAAATAAAGTACCAGTTTAGAAATACAAAAATATATAGAAATGTATTATAATCAAAAGAGAGGTAAAAATGATCATATTTTCCCCGGCAAAGGAATTAAACCCTTATTAACCCAGGTTGCCTCAGTGCTTCTGTCATTGTGTGTTGTTGCTTCTTTGCCCATGCAGTTCCAGTGACCAGTGATCAGCTGGAAGGCCTGGACAGAGATGAACTACGTCCTCATGGCAAGAGGAGGCAGACACCCAGTCCCACGCCCAGCAAGGCCTCCAAGAGAGCAAAGATTAAAGTTACCATTGTTTCCCAAAGCGAGTCAGCAGGAGGCGCCATCAGCCCTGCTGAAGGTAGAAAATCTGGATAACTTCTATATTTCCACATAATGTGGTGTTTTGGTTTGTGCTTTCCTGTTGTAGCAAAAGTGCCAACTTTTGTGTGTTTAGTAATGAAAATGATTCATCTCGGGTGACATGTGCCACTCCCAGAATCTGTTTAGCTTCACTTAGGAATATCTTGGTTTGAAATCATCAACTTTGATTCATAAATGGGTAATTTGCGTATTTATTTATTTCACACTTTAAGCCCTGAAATGAAATGAAATTTGGCATAAAATTTGTGGACACGTTCAAATGGCAAGTTTTCGTGTTTATAAATAAATAGATATATATATTGCAGTGTTTCTATTTTTTGGAAATATAATAATAGGGAATGACCACAGATGTTGCACCGCAGTGCATTCTGGGTGCTTTGTAGCAAAATGGCAAGTGCACTCAGAGTATAGGCAGCGCACCATCAGGTTTTTAGACAAAAAAGAGAAAACAGTGAAATAGCAAGAATGAGGGGCAATTCTATTTATCATAGCAGGGTTTTCATAGAGTTCAATATTATGAGAAAATGTGCCTTTTTTATACATTTTGAATCCATGTGAGACTTCTGACAGTGAACAGAGTGAACCTGTGATCCCGATTTTTTTTTCTCTGTTTTTTTACTCGACATTCTTAAAAGATCTCCAGAAACCTGTACAGAAAAATCAAATGCAGCCATTCGAGTCGTGTCTTTCGCTGAAACACGACACGTTTTTGTCCAGGAGAAAAGAAAAGTTTAGGTATTTTAAAAGGAGTTGTGGAACATTTTGTTTATTTTATCTGAGTTTTTTAAGACCTCCAAAGTACAGCCAACAGTCATTTTGAAGAGAATCTCATTTCCTCACATCATATTAACGCGTGTTAGTGATGGGTACCAGTCCAGCATGCAAGTAGACACAAAGTTGAAAATGAGCAGTTTTTCACATGATCTTTACGTCTGCACCATTTAAATGACAATATCTTTAGGATGATGCTTGGATCCATTAACTCTTATTCTGAGTTTGAAGCCTGGATTCGTCACGCCCTGCAGTAATAGCAGCCATAGCTACCAGTTGAGAAATGTGCCATTAAAAGCTTCACGTTGTCCGGATCAATATCGCCATTAAAAAAAACCTTTATAAAACCTTTTTCATTTAGGTTTTTAATCACCCCTCGCCATCATTATTTCAGATTATGATGATATTGCTCTGGTGCTCTATCATCTTTATTTTTGATAGCTTGTGTACTTATTTTTCTATAAATAAAAAGCAAGATTTTATCTTTAATTTGCTGATACTTCTCCTGATATCTATAGTTTGGATAATTCTTTCAGAACATCCAAACTATAGATGTTTTTTTGTTTTTTTTTTATCTTGGCTCGGAAGTTGTTTGGGGATTCAATGATAAAATCACCAGAAATCCCAGCAACTGACTAACATTCAGATTTCAAAATGACACGATCCAAAGCTCTTTTGTTGTTGTTCTTTGGTATTGCAATATTACAGAAGCGGAGTAGAGTGCTTTATCAACACGATGGTGTTATGTAAATCACAGAAAGTCAATCTACTGTCTTCCTAAATCTATCTGTAGCTGCCTGTCCTGATCTTGGGCTCTGTTTCTCTTCTCCCAGTGGGTGTCTCTGGCAAGCCTCTAACTGTGGCAGTGGGACAGACCGTGCCGGGTGCCAAGGAGCTTTCTGGACTCCTCACAGGCCAGCGGTAAGCTTGCCCACTCTCACAGGCACAACGTAGAGCTCCTAAAACCCTAAGCGTACCTACACCCACGTCCACGCCTCCCCCTGTTGGACGACAATGTGTCTGGTGCAGAGGGGATCGATGAGAGGTGGTACTCAGAATTTTGAGAGCTGAATGACGGCCAAGCAGCCTTTGCTGGTGTAGCTCCTGAGCAGACTGGTGGTGTGTGTGTCACTGCAGGTCTGGTAGTCTCTCAGAGGTGTCTGGTGCCCTGTCCCCAGGCTCAGGCTCATTCAGCAGCGTGCAGCCTTGCATGGTGTCAGTGTCCTCCACACCAGCCCAGGTGCAAGCTCCAGCCTCTGCCCAAGGTATCTCTGTCTTGTCCCGCTTCGCACGCTCAGTTGCACGCAGCTGTGCAAAGAAAACGCAGCACGGCACCTCCAACACACACACCTTAATCTGTTGGCCTGAGTCAGATTGCAGTTCTGAACACTGGATGAGGACAGTGTGTGAGGGCAACATACTTTAGCAAACATCATCATTGATCACCTCTTGCGCCATTGCTGCTCGTCACTGATCCAAACCTTTCCCCCTGTTTTGGACGTGATTGTCCTCGTTTGTGCTTGTGTGTGTGTCCATGTGTTTAACCTTTTGGTTTCTAAAAGTATTAATTTGGTCTTAATATCTGCTCAGGATACTTTTTAAAAAAATGTATTTAACTTGCATATTTGCTGTTTATGCTTTCCTCTGCAGCACCGGCTTCCGCCAGCAGTCTTCTGCAAGGTCTAAGTTTCAGTCTGCAGGAGATCGTTACCAAAGCTCCTAACCTTCCCTCCACAGCAACAAGCACAGGCAGTACTCAGGTAAACAAGGAAAGAACTTTATGCTTTGTACAAATTATGATAACAAACAAGAGTGTATTGGAATAAAACCACTGCAGTTGCTATCAGAAGTTTGCTTACACTCATTAACATGACTGTTGTATTTATTTCTGGCTTTCAAAGATGCATGTAAACAGTTTTTAGGGGCTACAAGAGACATCCTTCAACGCAAAATATGGATTTTCTTTTGCACAATTTGGGCTTAGTTACCTCTATGAATATGTTCTCTCAGTAAAGGGCCTTTTTTCAGTCTGTATACTCCAGTTAACAATTAATCGATTATTAAATTAGTTGACCATTATTACTAATTGATTTATCATGATTAATACGATTAATTGTTTCAGCCGTAATCTATTGTAAAACCACATTGAGTTTGGGTTGAGATCAGTGTCTAATTGTGTTTAGCTGTGGATTTGAGGTGAATTTGGAGGTAGTTCTACACCAGCTTTGGGAAATCCACAGTTAGCACTGGCAACAAAAGCATATGATGCTGTAAAGCCACTACCGGGCTTTACAGATGGTACAGTTTTCTCAAGTTAATTTGAAACCAATAATTTCCTTTAATCTAAGGAGGAAAGTCTAGGTAACATGACTGATCTAAGGATCCCAAAACATAAAAAGCAAAAATTCATCTTTGGTGATGAGTCTTTGAAGCTGGAAGGCTCAAACCTTTCCATCAAGCTAATCTCTTACAAAATGTCTGAAAAGACAAGTCCTATTTCACAGATTTTTTTGTTTTTCAGTCCCCTAATAAGATATGAAATTTTAATACTAAATTGATTCTATGAAGCTGGATTGATGAAAATAAATAAAGAAAATCTCTCAAAAGTTTTTTTTTTCTTCTTCTCTCAGGCAGTTTGTGGAAAATCCCAGGAGGCGATCCTGAGCTCGGTCAGTACCGGTGGCAGCACTCTGCTCCGGGCAGTACCCGTGGTCACCTCAGGAAGCATCTCAAAAACCACCGCCATCCATCAGCTGCTCACCAACGGCGGACTGGCCAAACTGGCCAGCAGCTTGCCCGGCTTGGCGCACATCACCAATCAGACCGCTGGTATGTGTCGAACTGCCAAAACGCGACGGCCACGTTGAATGCCCCGGGGTTCATTCACTCTTTGTTTTGGAAACGGTAGTTCAGGACATTTTTAGGCCAGAGAGGATTACGGCATTGCAGAGACATAGAGGTCAGCTCTGTGGATGAGTGTGAAGACGGGTTTACTCGGAAGGAGCCGACTGGTGGAAAGTTTGCAGAGTCGCACGTTCAGCTGACTCTGCATCAGTAGAACATTTGGACTCATGTTTATGGAAAAATTGCCTAATTATTTGATTCTGAAGAATTGAATATAAAATTATGTTGGATACGTTTGCTAAATTTATTAAAACATTCAATCCAGCCTGCTGCCATTGTCAGTCATTTGTTATAATTATCATTGCATGTTTCTTTTGTTTGTCTCATTATCTCGTAACATGCTGTGAATTGTTATTTTCAATCACCTGAGTTAAATAACATTAACACATGGTATTATTCAGTTCCTGTGCCTGTTGCAATAAAGACTGAAATCAAACTCATCTGTCCATCGTTTCCTTTTATTTTGGTTTTCCTGTCTAACCATTGGGTGAAAAGCACAATTTTGTTCTCTATGGAGTACTAGCATGTCTAGGTTGTTATTGTTACAGGGTTTTTATCTGTGTGTTGTTAGGAGGGCAGAAAGCCCCGGCTTCTATAACGGTGACCCTCCGTGGAGCACGGCCGAGTAGCGCAGCAGCTTTCAGCCAAGCAGGTGAAACTGTGACGGCAGCTCAATCAGCTGAGCCCAAGGTGCGTCACTGGAGCCCTGTGAAGCTTTTTAGTTCCTCTGAACTCAGCTTGGCTTTATCTTGCCCTGTGCATCAGCACGTACAAACTAATTTAGGAACATACGTCTGCCTTAAAATGGGGGTGCAAAAGTGTATTAAGGTGAATTACGACTTGCTCTTGGAAACAGGTGACTGAACGCAGGGCAAGACAAAACGTCTACCTATAAAATCTTAACTTGGATTGTTGCAACATATTGAATTAAATTGACACGCAGCTGACTTTGCTCACTTTTTCCTGCACGCTGCTGGTGAACTGGCAGAAAAAGTGTTTCCTTGCTTCCAACAAACAGAAATCGGGATGTTTGAATCATGTCCGGTCACAAAAACGCTAATATAGTGCCACTCATCACTCTTGCTCAGAGTGAAAACTGTTCTTTACAACTTAAGGAGCAAAAACATATTCTGCACAAAAAGTACTTAAAAACTGCTGCTGAATTTAGTGTTTTTTTTAGTGTAGATTTGCTTCAGTTTGTGTCGGAATCACAACAAATGTTAGTTTTATAAAGATTCTGTTATCTTCTGATTATTTTGAAATATAAAGAATTGGCTGATATGAAATTTTCATTTCATTTTTTTATTATTGTGAAACCAATATTTTTAACCAACGTTTGGTGAGAATCTGTCGGCTCACATAATTACATCAAGCACTTAAAGGCAAAATAGGGAAGTGAACTGATTGCTCCCTGCAGATTGAGCAGAATAGTTTTGTCATTGGGTTTCACTGTGCCCTTCTCACAGCAATGAACCTCTCCGCTCACTGTGTAAGATGATGCCGCATCGGCGACTGTTCTCTGCCTGCAGTGATGGACACAAAACCCCACGTCGTGCAGAAAAAACAGCTGCCTTGTGTCGTCCAGAGGGGTGTCCCGTAGAGGTGGGAGGAGAAGCTTGGAAGTCATGATTGCTGTGTTTGTAGAGGGATTCAAGCTACAGCGCAAGATCTCCTCATTGTACTTTTAAGTAGGGCATTTTGACAGCAAGATATACGACTTGATCACATGTTATCCTCTCTGGAGAAAATTATATTGTGAGTGTAAGCCACAAAACTACCTGCATTGTGGTAAATTAGCTCTGACAAAGGCAATTGTCAAATAAAAATAAACTAAAATGGTTTTATGCACTTCTCAATTTGCCGAACCCTGGATTATTGTTCTCTCACAGCTTGTTGTAGATGGTTTGAATGTCACAGTTAGAAAATTTTTACAATTTTTGTTTGATAAAGTTGGTTACATTTCGGCATCATTCCTTAAAGCATAATGTTCTTCCCGCTGGCTGTGGAGCCTTGCACAAATATTTATACCCCTTCAACTATTTAGCATTGGTTATGTGATTCACAAACTTTGATATATCTTATTGAGATTTTACATGTTAAACCAATCCAGAATAGTTGTGAAGGTTTTGAAAGATTGCTACAAATATAAATGTATAATTGTGGCATGAATTTTTATTCAGTGTCCTTCACACTATTACCGCTGAATAAAATTTGGTGCATCCAGTTTCCTTCAGAGGTCACCTACTTTAAAATAGTCTATTCGTGTGATTTTCCCAATTTTATTTAAGAAATTATGAAAATATAATTTTCCTTACACTTTGCTGGCTTATGCTGTTTTGGTCATTAATTCTCATTAAATCAAAGTAAAATGCATCCAACTGTGCAGTCATAATGTGACAATTAATAGAATAGTTATAGGGGTAGGAATATTAAGGCAAGCCTCTGTACATCATATCAGAATTCATTTTTTGACTGTGTTATATTTCTCTGATATATCTTATTTGTGCTAAACTAATTTCAAATGTCATTATTTGTTCAGAATCGCAAATAAAGTTGTTAAACATGTTCAACTCTCACAATAAACTTCGTTCCATTTAAGTGTATTTAGTTTGTACTGTTTCACTGCTTACATTTTATTTGGCCTTCTTGTTTGCACTGAACTGGTTTCTTCCCTCTGAGAACATTTGGTTTGCTCGACCAATCTAAACACTTTTTCCTGTGTGTTTAACAAGTAAAGAGACTCTGGTGTTACATTTTGAGGGATGGATACCATTTTATGTTTACAGATACTGTATAAATACAGCAGACTCATTGCAGAAGACTTCCTGCCTTCAATTCCACCCAGCAACAGCAATCAGATAAGATAGAGATAAGAATATGTCTCGTCCTTCTTATGTAAGCCTCAGAATTTGCTAAAATGTACAGGAAACTGGTGCCAGACATTTAAAAAAACGTTGTTTACTTTTGCTATCAACTCCAGTAACTGATAGTGGTTTCTTAGGGATCCAACATGTTGATATATGAACTTCTCAGAAGTAATTCTTATGTGTTTGAGGATCCATTTAGATGCAGTGCGTTGCAAAAGTGTTTTCACCTTTTGCCACGTTGCAACCACAAGCTTCAATGTATTTTGCTGGGATTTTGTCTGATAAGTAGCATGGAATGGAAGGAAAGCTATGTAGGAAGAAGAGTGTAATAGTAATAAGTATTACAATTAGCTATTCATAAAAAGAAGCAGAAACATTCGTTATATGCACCATCTGTCTTTTGGGGGTAAACCATGGACAGGTTGCCAGTCCATTACAAAGACACACAGGACAGACAACCAAGAGCAATTTCGACAGACCAATTAACCAGATAGTAATTTAGATAAACCAATTAACCTTTTCGGACTGCGGGAGGAAGTGGAAAAAACATGCATGAAGGTGGAAAACATGCGAGCTTCATTAGCACAGAATAAAGCCAGGTTAGTGTAACAGGCCAAGGTTTTTACAACTTCTCAGTGAGTTAAATAAATAAATAAATAAATATTTATTTATGTGTGTAGTATTTGCTATGTCATAAAAGAAACAATAAAAATAATCGTAGTTGGCATTACAGTTGCACAAATTAACAGCATACCTTATTTTGTTAAATTTTCTTAATCCGTCGTTTATTTGTTTTAATAAAACACCGACAGGTGGCGCGCTAATTGCATTCTTGGCGCAAAATGCTCGAAAGGTCAAGCAGTCTGAGCGCGTGCTTGAGGGACTGCTGGCGCACGTGCGAGGATGAACCGAGTGCGCATCGTGTGCGGAAGTAAACAAGGCAGACGGAGCTGAGTATAACCAAAACCAAAATATAACTATAACCAAAACTTTAATTCAAGTACGCGAGACCATGGAATTGCAACTCTGAGATATTTGACACTTTTAAAAACCAAATGCCATCAGAGCAAAGCCCATAAATCCTTCATTAGCTACATGTAATTTACTTCAGTTTGTTTCTATTGACCTAAATTAAAGGTTTTCTGTGGCAACTGCTGTTGATAGTTATAAAAAATGAAGTGCGCCGCCGTTATACGCTCGTCAAGGTTCCCAGATGGACCAAGAAAGTAGCAATAAAAATGCAGCCGGGCATCACCGACTGACGGGGCATTTTCATTGCCCCGGTGGAGCTGCTGCCATATCATCAAAGTTTCTCAGGCGGTAACCCGCAGCTCCAGCTGGAGGAGAGAAATCACTGCCCCCAGAGCCAAAAAGACACCGGAGAGAGGGCTGGATTTAAAACCCGCCCCCCGGCGGGATTTCGTCCCCCCCTGAAAAAAAAAAAGAGGAAGAAAAAAAAAAAAAAAACCTCCCATTTTTCTCTCTCACTGTGTCTGTTTCTCACTCACTCTTGTCTCTCTGTCTTTCCCTCTGTCCCTCTCTCTTCCTCTACCTTTATCCCTCGCCTTTCGCCGTCTCCCCCACCACAAACATGGATCTCTCGGCGAGGTGTTTGTTTCTTCTATCATGTCTCGGCGTGATATTGGCGATCGATTTGGAGGCGATTGATCCGGGCTACTATGTGGAGCCCAGTGCCACATCAGAGGCGATCGACTACAAGGATCCCTGTAAAGCTGGTGAGATTTCGTGCCCCCCTCTGTTTGGTGTTGTACGTTTCTGGCGAGATTTTTCTCATTTGAGAGGAGGTAGAAACATGCAGCTCGCACAGATCGAGCAGGAAAACGCTTTTAGTGGAGATGACAGCAGTGGATGTAGTTTTTAGCAGGATCTTGAGAACATTGTGTGCAATTGTTTTGTGAATGGCATAGTTTCTGCACTTTGAAACATTTGAAACAAGTCAGATGAAACCATCTGGAAGGATGAAAACACTTTTTTATTTTTCTGAAAAGAGTTCAGATTTCATTTGTAGAGGCATGAAAAGTTTTTGTTTTCAGTGCTAGTTGAAAAGTTGCTGCCTTGTCTCTGAGAAATGTCAAGATCTTCTAGATTTTACAGTTTATGGTTTTTGATCTGTTTAAAAATCTGTTGATTTTTGGATTTTTATATTAAAACTTCATCTCCCTTTCAGCTTCCCCCCCCCCCCCCCCCCTTCTGGACAAATAGTCTTTTTTCTCCACCGTCTGTTCACACAGCCTCTAAAAAAAGTGGAGGAGGGGAAAAAACAGAGTACAGTGGAGCTTAAATATTATGCACACATAATTCTCTTAACTCGCACACCACAGTATAAACATGTTTGTCTTCTACTTCCAGCAGACAGACCATTGAATTGTCCTAAAGATACCCGAGATGCCATTGTGAGCTTTTTTCTCTCCTTTTTTTGTAATCTGAACTCACTGTCTTGCCAAATCCCTTTAGGGGGAGTTTGAGCAGATTGTGTTTTCCATCTGGTAAAAGTATTCAGGTTACGGATACAGAGAGCTGGCTTCAGTCGAAAATGACCTCTGATGTCCTGGAAGTACTTCCCAGTTGGGAATTAAATGTTTTTTTTTGATGTGTCAGCTCAGTGCAGAGCACATTTCACGCTGCCAACCCAGTTACCCAACTGTCTTTCTTTTTTTCTTCTTTTTTAAAATCGTTCCTCATCTGTCCAAGAACATACGCTGGACGTAAAACTTTTTGGAACGATTGCAACCGTATGTAAACACGACAAAGGTCAGACTCCAGTTGATCGGTGTGTCATGTTCAAGTCATTAAGTTGTTGTTTCCTGCGTTTACTTTGTTTACGTTGAGTCATTCGAATATCAGATTCATCGGACACTTGCACTTGATGCTCTCTGTGATAAGTGGGTTTTTTCTGATTTAGTTTAGAACTAATTGTTGATGTTGCAGCTCTGTGTCTCAGCAGGGACATTCCCACTACACTAGACATGACTGCTGTTTATCTTGGCAAGGACGTTATCATCAATTGCAGCTCAGTTTGTCCAGGCTGTCATTTCTCCATACTGCAGTTGTTTTTCACGGTCTTCCTCAGGGCGCGCCTGCAGGCAGGTGGTTGGAAGATGGTCACCCATATAAACTTCATCCGTCCATCTCTTCCCTCCCTTGACCTAAGCTCCTCCTGCCTCAGACAGTCTATTTTCCAGCACTCATCCAGAACAGCGTGTGCAAGGTGGCCATTCTTGGATTATTGATTTTTTTTCCCTCTTCTATTTTTCCCATTTGTCTCACCTCGCTGTACTCGGTCTGTTTGATCGCTCTCTGTGACTAGGGGTCAGCATTTCATGTTGCAGTCCTCCCACTTAGGGAAATGCTACATTCAGCAGTGACCTTGTGAGGGGAGGTGGGAGACCCTGTCTTAAGACTGCTTTACGGATATCCAGCTTTTCACTAATTGTTGTATAAATTAGATGATGGAGAAGGATTCAAGTTTGCTCTTGGAATATTTTTATTTTTTTGCAGTGGCTATTTACCTAAAGTAAGGCACGACTAGGAGGAGATGTGAACCTTGAGTAAGACAAAATCTAATGCTTTTATTTAAAAAAAAGAAAACCAAAAATGCTACAAAAATAAGGTTACATAATGAACTTCAGGTTATGAATTCTGTTTATGTATTTTGATTTAGTTGCACAAACTTTAATACAAAAATATAGGGCAGCAGTTTTCAAGTACTTATTTTTTCTGAATATTATAACCTTTTGGCATTTTGCTCTTTAGAGACTAACACAAATATGCAGGGGTGACATTAGCTGGTTAAATAGTCTTTCTATTCAGCCAGCAGTTGGTTACTTTACACACAACCAGTAGCTTTTAAACATTACCTTAATAATAGTGATGGATAATTCTCCTTCTGGTTCTTGGCCGTCCTGGTTTTTCAAGAGTAGGAATTTTCTCAAACAGCGATTAAAGTGTTGTAGCCTTCTTTCATCCAGCTGACCATCAGTGTACAGTAACACTTGGGGAGGGACAGTGCAGTGTTATTCTACACATCCAGAAAAAAATACAGTTCAGCCTGGAAACTTTTTGCAATTTTGAGACTGTGAGATTTAAAACATCCATACATGTGTTGTGGATAGTTAATCCTGTTTTGTCAGACTATGGATTGGAGCTATTCTGTCTTGAATTTTGGGATCTTCAGACTTAGAAATCGGGTTTGGACCATTAAGAGTAAACTAACTGAATCAATGTAGGTCTAAACCAGTGGAAAATTCCTTGTTTCTGCTGAATTCACAACTTGGCAGTGTCCCAGGAAGTCAGTGAAGACTCTAACAAGCCTCTAATATTAGACCCACTCAGTTTCACAATTAAAAATGGATGAGAAGCAGACATGCTCGTTGTGTTTTTCTGCTCAGATGATAATCGGACGGGTCTTGCTGGTTTGACTTATGTCTCGATTCAAAGCGCAGACATCGTAATATACTTAAGGTTCCTGTGATGGGGCTGGCTGAGCCTGTGCATCAGAGCCTCTGTGCCGCCGTGGCTGGAGCCACAGACAGGTCAACCTCACAATCCCATCCCTTGCTCGTGCAAGTGATTTTATTTTATTTTTTTCCGCAAGCCTCAAGCTCTTTTCTCTGATTGGCTAAAGCACTTCACACAGACGGAGTCATTCACCTTGTGCCAAGGACTTGCAAGGCCAGCCACACTCTGCCATGCCAGCTCAGGTGAGGTGAGTATATGCCATTCATGAGGGATTCTGGCAGGTTCAAGCCTTTCCTTTCAGACAGAGCTTATGTCATTCCTAACACCATTCACTGCTGGTCATAAACGATAAATTTTGTTATCTGTGGAAAGCTTTGATGATTGTTTAAATAGCATGGCTAATTCAGGGGAACTGCACATACACAGACCCTGGATTCCTGCTTTAGGCTTAAAATACGGCAAAGTGTTTGCTTTCCTCTTTTGAGTCCCAATAAATTTGAAGAAATTCAAAAGGATGAAGATGCAGGATCAGTGGAGTGGTGTTGTGACCAATTACAAACCATTCATTAAAAAAAATATATTTTAATTTCTCACACGGCAGTAAAACTTTTTGCAGTTTTTCCCATAGAACAGTAAATTAAAACAAAACAATAGTTTTTCCTTTCATATTTAAAAATTAGCAATAACATTACTGTCTTAATAACATTTTTATTACGACTGCACGATATTAGACATCTGTGATGTTCATGCAGAATATTGCATAATGTTAAAAGTTACAATTAACCTGCATTTTCCTGACTTTTCTTTTCTCCTGCATCACAGTAACATGAGCTTAATCATCACAGGTATTAAAATAGACCTGAGGATTTGGTATGAAGGGCACTCGGGGTCCATCCAAATGGTCAAATCTATTGTTAACGTGCAGCGCTTGAACAATTACTTGTTCAAGCACTTGAAATGTATTTACCTATCCAGTATTCCATCCAAGCAGCCACTGGTGTATTGCAGTGACAGCTGTGATTTAATCTATTATAAAGCTCAAATTTCTATAGTAAGATAAAATATTGTTTTCGAAAACTAGCCAAAGTTATAGAGCTGTGTCTCTCTCCATTGATGGAAATCTGCAAACAAAGCAAAATCCTGCAGGTTGTGGGACAAAGGTATCTGTGCAAATTAAAGCCATCTGAGAAGCATTTTCAAACACATTCTTTGCTCTTTTTGTTTGACAAGTTATAGCTTTTTTTGTGCAACTTGAAATGTTTTCTACATAATTACTTCAAAATATGAAACAGCTGGGTCCAAGCTAACATTTGAGACAAGAAAAGCTCTGATCTAGGGTTACATGTTAGATTGTTAAATTCATTTATTGAGAATACAGAAGAGCCTTAACCTTTCTATTGTAATTCGTTATTAATTATTCACTATTCACACTGTTAATAACTTCAACTGTCTATAGAAACTTACATTTACACAATCACCAGAGAAAGCATGGGCCTCTATGTTGGCCAATCACCGATCAGGTCTAGTTGAGCATAAAATTGTTCGATTCCGATACATAGCTAATATTTTGGTGCATCTCTTAAAAAACCAAACAAGCAAAAAAGAAGTCAAAAATAAATAAATAAAAAACTGTGTCCCTATACTCAGACAGAAAGTCATCCAAATTCACAAACACATATTGCTGAAAAGAGCAGAATACCTTTCAGATTAAGGTTAAAGGGAGTTTATGAATAGGTTGGAGCTTTTAATGGCCTAATAGATGGTATGAGTCAAAAGACAGAATTACCTCCATGACATGTCAGCTAGTTTTGTAAAGACCTGGTCATTAAATGTTCATTCCACTCAGATGTGCTGGAGCGGGGATTCATCCAAAAGTTGCTGCAGGCCTCTGGTGGTATTAACATGATGAAGCCTCACCAGTGTCAGGACAACAAAAAACAATCTTACTTACTTAAACTGAAATTTTATGTTTCGAAAAGTATGTGACAATTAAAACATAGAAACTGGTGTTTAGTGAAAAACGTTACAATATTTTCTTTCTGTACTGATGATCGTCTATCTTGTGCGTCCAGAGATAGACAAGTTGGTGATGTCCAAATACCCCGCATTCTGTTCCCCGAAAGCTTTATGTCCTATGTCCTTATTTAGATCTTTGGGGAAAAATGGCAGCTGGAGACAGATGCTGCTCCTTATCCAGCTCCTTCCATCCTGTCACGCTCTGGCAGGATGATGGGTCTCTGTTCTGCTGGACTGCTGCTGCAGGATTGGGCCTTTAAGCAACACTTAAACAGATGCTTTTCTTTTATCATGGAATGCAGACTCTGTAGCTGAGCCCAAGCTGAGTGTTGAGTTTTTTTTTTTCTTTACATGACGGGACCCCTGCCTCGTCCCTCTCTGCAGGGTTCGGGTGATTAGGGAGCTGATCCATTGGCACGGTCTCAATGCATTAGTTAGAACAATATGTTTGTCGTCAGAGCTAAGTAATAACTAATCTTGCATAACGCTAATACCAAGTCTGGGTGTGGAGCCGAAGTAGCAACAACAGCTTTGGGTGTGCTAATTGAGGGGCTTTGAGGATGCCTGTTCAGTGTACTGCTTGATTCAAAGACCAGATTAAAATTTTACTTTATTTGCTCTCTTCTCTCTTAATGCTTTGCAAATATGCACTTGTTAGCTTCATAACCTGTAATTGCGAAACCAGGTTTAGGGGAAAATCTCTAAAAAGGTTATGTTGAATTATTCATCCCTGCAGACGACCTCAGGTAGTGTGCGACAAATGATTGGCAGGCTGATGAATCATTGGAGGGAGTTCGACCGGCAGTGGAGTGTATCAGCAATCAGCAGCGGCGGTGACAATAAGCTGGGGAATCCAATCTGCTAATGGGCTTGATGGAGTGTGAAGTGTTAAAGGTGAGGCAGCTTCTTGCTGTGCGCCCTTTTAACTGAAACCGCTCTTTATTTTGTCAGATGGAAGCTGCCATGCGGTGACAGTAGCTCCAGCTCTGGTTGCTGAGGCGTAGGTCTTTATTAGAGAATAATTACTTCACTCTCCAGCTGATGTCTGTGACTTTGCTGGAGCCGCTCTCTTCTAATTATGCCACAGCTACCTTTTAAAAATGAGCTGTGTGGTTACACAGATTTTCTTTTTTTTTTCTTTTGCTTCCCCTCCTCAAGCTCAAATTGTGGTATTAGGAAATGTCAAGGTAAGCATTCTTTGTAGAGATAACAGCTGGTGTTTTTACAGAGGAGAGAGGTACTGGCTTAACACGACAGCAGCCCTGCATGAAGCAATTCATCATATCCAAGTTAGAGTTGCGTTGCTTCTGAGAAAGTTTGCCTCGAAAGTTGTGCTTTGCAAGTTTTGTTGCGTGAAAAGTTCACAAAATCTTCAGGTAAACGGCAAACACAGACCTCCTGGTGAACCCCTTAAGACCAAATGAGTGATACTCACCCTGTCATCAGATGGTAATCACCCTAACGCAATACGCTGTCGGCCTCTATAGGAATTCAAATTGCTGCGTTTGTTTCCAAACAGGAGCCGTGAAAGGGGGCGCCATTGCATTGTGATGCATTTAGGGTTTCCGTCGGTTCTGGGAAATGGCCGTCCAACTGTCCCCCCCCGGCCCCGTAAGCCCTGCCTCCCAAAGGAGCTGCTCTTCCACCAAATATAGGCCGATATTTAGTCTCCATAGCGGCTTAGTATTGATGTTGGTGCAGGTTTCCGCAGCAGATGTCCCGGTGCGTGATTCCCCTGATAGAGATTTATGGGAACGGTCCTGGAGCGTCTGACGGCCCGGAGGTCAAGGAAAGGGCATTACACAAATCAATGGGATTAATATGATTGAGTTCTGATGGGTAATCCTTCTGGCTGTGGTGAAGCAGACGGAGATGAGCTGGATTATGGTGGTTTAGATGAACAAAAATAAAATAAATAAAAACATTGGTGGACTTTGGTTTTGCATAATCTAAATTCCCTTCTCTAAAGAAGAACTTCCACCCTTCTGCTGTTTTCTAATTACAGTGTACACATATTATCATTTTTATATCCGCAGCTGGTGACATCTACATGATGAATAATGTTTGGAAAGGGATCCAGCTCTGCACTCTCCTGTGATCACTTGCCATCTGCCACATTAGCTTGGCTATAATCTACGGTGCGACACAGCAGTGTCATTGTGTTTGCGTTTCACGTTATTACACAGCCCCTGTATCTAGTTTATCGCATTTCTCCACAGCCTGGCCTCAATCCCAGCCCTGCACCGAGAACAAAAAGATTCCTGAAACCGTGTGTCTGTGGATAATTAAAGCCAGGAGACAAGGGGATTAATTCATAATCCCCGTGAGTTTTTTTTTTTTTTTTTTCCATAAACCTGCTGCACCGTCTCTACGACGACCACTGCACCCAGGGGGAAATGGGCCCTCAGTGTTAACTGGGCTGTACATTATCACACTTTCCTGTTTAAGTTTGCACTCACTTCAGTCTCAACATCACCGGTAGAACCATTCACCTTGCGGAGAAAGATTGTGCTTTATTTGGACAGAGCTTGCAAAAGTATTTTATATATGTCCCTTTTATATATCCCTTCAATTTCAAATCTCATTATGTTATATTACTGTATTTTATGGGGGGGAGTTTCGTGTGTTAAACCAGTGGTTCCCAAAGATTTTCTGGGCCCCCCTATGGATTACAATAAAATCCACCCCCTTTTGCTTTTAGTCAAACTAAGTTTTCTCATCTTGCATTTCATACTTGGAATACAATTCTGAATAATTTCATTTCTTTTGAAAATTAAAATATGACTACCTGGAAGCCAGAGATGTCAGCATAACTACATTAAAGATGTACTCTTATACATTTTGTAAGCAATATCTGCTTGTTATTTTGATTGTTGTTGTTTATAATTTTTGTTTTGGACATCAGAGTGCCAGGGCGACTAGAGATGGAAAATTCACCAATTGGCTTCAATGTCACACATAGGCTACTCTTAGTAAATATATCATCCCAGTTTTTAAAGGCAGACTGGACTGAGCCAAGCAGGGGACAGAGCTAACATGGTGAGGAATTTGATCAGTTCAGATGAGGCCAAACTTAAATTTTTAGGCTTCACTCAAAATGCTATGTAGAAGCAAACACTCCAAATGCCCTTAGTACAGTGAGACATGGTGGTGGCAGCATCATGCTGTGGGGATGTTTTCCTTCAGCAGCGACAGAAAAGTGGGTAATTGTTGATGGGAAGATGAATGAAGCTGAATGAAGGGCAGTTCTGTAAGAAAAGCTCAGTGGCTCAGTCAAAGTCCAGACCTAAATCCAACTGGGAATCTGTTGCAAGACTTGAGGATTGCTGTTCACAGATGCTCTCCTTCCAGTCTGACTGAGCTTTTCCAAAGAAATGACAAACAGTTCTGGCTCTGAGTGTGCAAAGCTGGTAGCAAATGCTTGCAGATATAAATGCTATTGAATAATTAATCTGTCGAATAATGTGTGACAATACAATCTCTTAGGAAAAAAAACCCCATATGGTCCCTTATTTTAATCACTTCATTGAATACTGTTCAACAATATTTCAAACTTCTTCTCTGCACGTGGAGCTCCGGTACTCTCTGTTCATTTCAGCTTTTCTTGGAATCAAATAAAGGATGTTAAGCTATAAAAGGAAATTTTATTCTGCAGGGACCTCTTCCATCCTTTGTAGAATAACATCTGGTAGCTTCTCCATTTCACCGGTTTTTTTTTACAGATGGCTCTCTATGAGAGCTGGCTGCCTGCAGTCAGGTTTGTCTCAGATTTGGTCATTTACTGTTCTTTGAACCACTGGACCTCTGGAATTTAGACCCGTCGTGCGCAAGACAAGGCAAGACATGCCCTGTCTTGCGCCTTTTCTTATTGCTGTCATTAACTTTTTATCCTTTCGTTATGCGCTACATCCTCTATAGCTTGCAGGGTGGCTGGAAGTCGTTTGCATTGAACAAAGTTGATTCCAGAAAGTTTTAATCACACTTCTTTGGTTTAAAGGGACTTCAGCCAGATTTTTCTCTCTATTTCATTCTTCCTCTCTTGACGTGGACCATCTGTGTCTCCATGTGCAGCTAATCGAGCATGAGTTGGTTCGCAAATGCATGGATTCTAAGGAATTAATTAATCAGCCAGGGTTTGGAATTGGCCAATTTTCCTAAAATCGGTTGATTGATGAGCGGTAGGTCTGGATTTCTATTTTAGTTTTTGTCTATTCACTAAATGCATCAAAATTCCTACAATTTTCAGTCAGTAAATCCAACAACCAACTGTATTCCAATGCATGTTTTTTATGTAAAATTAAAAAAAGGAAAAAGTTAGGGACAAATTCTTTGATGTTTAAATGGGGATGATTTTGTAATCGATTCATTTTCAGTTTGATTCAGGACTCTTTTACTGTTAGAAGAGGTAGCATCTAAACTATGAGGCAAGATATTAAATAAAACTAAAACTTCATAGCAGTATCTCTACTAAAACTTAACCAAATACAATAAATTGTCCACATGTGTGTTGTCCACAAGCAGTGGAGAAAGCTTGTGTAAGGGCGACATTATGATTAGAACAACTACCAAAGAGCACCTCATTAACCCAAATTTAATTGCACCCGTGGGTTTTTCTGGCTTTCCACCAAGCTGACCAGCCAAACAGGCATGCAGAGGCCTGTCATTTTCCACTTTGCTGCACATCTGCCTTTCCTATTCAGAACCGTGCTGTGGGCACAGGGGATGTGTCCCTTTCCACTAATTTCTTCCCTTCTAGATGTCATCTCCTTTTCAGAAATGAATCGTCTGCCCCCACCCTTCCTCCCCTTTCCAAGTTCCTAGAGAAAACTCCCCCACCTTCTCAAACTCCTGCGTACAAACTGAGCCATAAATCCTGAAAACACGCTGCTGTTAAAAGCCTGTAAACTTGAGCACCCCGTCTCTGTGGCGAAGGCTTCTAGCAAAGGAGCGCTTAGTAGGAATCTAATAGCGCACATTCCTCATAAAGTGGGACTGTTTGGTTATTTTCCACCTCCTTGGCCTAATTAAAGAGCTTCTACTCGTTCAAGGTGCCCCATATTCTTCCAAGGAGGCAGTGTCAGCATGTCATTGTTTCATAAAGTGCTGAGAAAAATTATTTACCCACTTACAGATTTTCTTGGGGTTGTTTTTCCTTAGAAAATGCTTCAGATGATCAAACCTCCTTTTGTTAAATCTTGATCTTACTGTAATGAACCACTTTACTGTGCAGTTTAACTAGCACAGTAAATCAAGTCTGATCATTAAATCATTAAATCAAATCTGTTGAAGCATTAAGTCACTTAAGTAGAATTCCTGAAGCATGAATTAGGATAAAAGATTTTAAACACACTTTCTGTGGAGTTTCAAGAAAAATTTGTGTTAAATAAATTCAAGAACGATAAGAAACAAATACATCCGCGTCTGTCAGTCTGGAAAAGGTCACCAAGCCTTTTCTGTAGTTTTGGGACTCTTGAAAACCATTATCAAGAAATAATAGACCAGTGGAGAACCTTAATAGGGTTGTCGACTGACCAAAATTACCCCAAGAACGCAATGACAGTTTATTTAGGAAGTCACAAAAGAACCCAGAATGGCATCTGAATCCGTCCAGGCCTCGCTTGCCTCAGAAACCATGAAAAAGTCCGGCCATTAGCTTGTCACTTTAAGCTCAAGTATGCTTATTCAGCAGGATGATGATACGAAGGACTTCTGGAAGTCCATCTCTGGATGGCTCATTGACAGAACAAAACACACAACAAAATAGAGGTATTATAGTGGCCTAGTCAAAGTCTGGATTTAAATTCTAAGAAGTGCTGCATCATCTCTTAAACAACTTGGTCAAGCTCAAAAACCTTCAAAAGTGGCATAATGTTAAACAATTCTGCAAGAGTAGACCAAAAGGTATCTTATTTCTCAAACACAAAACTTATTACAGGAGTGTCACAACCAGTCAGTAGGGGGCGGTTACTTTCTCACACACGGAGAGATTACTTTCATTAGATTTTTTTCCTGAAATGTAAAATTGGTTGTTATTTGCTTTTGGGTTTACTCAGGTTGTCTCTGTCTGATTATTAATATTTGCTTGATCATCTGAAACATTTAAGTTTGTCCAAAATATCAGACTGTACTTGATGATTCTTCTACGCCAAGTTAAGGTGTTTGAGGATATAATGTTACTTGTTTGCTGGTTAACATCTAAGCTGAGTTTCAGCACCAGTGTTGCAGAAAGCAATGCAATTCACATGGCGTGTAAAATGTTGCTCTCTTTTCTTCCTGTAGCTGAACTGAGATACGACTGCCCTGGAAACCAAAGCAACACACTGCTGACCCGCAGCTCTAATTTTATTTCTCTGCAAGGAAACGTAAACAGAACTGAGTCAAATAAAGAAAAGTGTATATTCCCATCTGTGTGCCTCGACTGTGTGCACCCTGCTCGATCTGAAGTGACTGAGTGATGCTTCGCTCTGTGTTAATCCCGATTCTGCTTGTCTGTTTCAGCTGCCTTTCTGGGAGACATTGCTTTGGATGAAGAGGACTTGAAATCTTTTAAGGTGGACCGAATCATCAATTTGGCTCAGAGAACCGTTCAGACCATAAATCACACAGATACAGGTAATGACAATAAGAACCCACTGGACTAAAGAGACAAAATAGCAACAATGTTTGGGATCTTTGCTCTAAATCAAATTGGGTGAAATAACCATAATTGCTGCATTGCTGGTGTATGCCTGTGGCATTGTGTTGTCTGAGGACATCATGCTGCATTCTGTCAAGCCACTCAGATCCTCTCCACCCTGCAGCCATGTACGCGTTTGTGTGTGTGTATTAAGCCCTCTTTAAATGTGCCTAAAGACGGGTTATCGGCACACATTGCTACACCTCTAAGATTAAGTTTTATAATAATTGCATGGCTTTGTGGAGCTGAATAAAAAATAACAGCTGTGAGTCAAAGCAGACCAGAGGCTTTCCTGCTCTGTAGGATCCAGGCGAACAGGAACCAACAAGTGTGTCCAAGTTGGCGTCTGTGTTTGAACAGGGCTAGTTTGCTGCTCTTTTGATTTTACTAACAGGCATATAGAGCGAGAGGGACTCGTTGAAAGATTAAGAATATATTGCAACATCTTAAAATATTACCTTGAGGGTTGATTTGTGGCGTGAATGGGAATCCCTCAGTCACAGAACTGGAGCAGAGACAGACTGTCCGTACGCAATGGAACTGGTTAGTCACAGCACATTTCGTTTTTATGTAGTGAATAGCTACTCTAATTTTCAGAATGAGCACCTATCAGCTGCAGTGTTCCATAAAATACATCAAAATCTGGACGCAGCATTTCATAATAGTAATGTTTCTTGGGTTGCTGTTAGCTTTAGTCATTTTACTGTCTACAGTACTAATGCCCCTAGAACTTCTCCATATTTTAAAGTGAAATGTCATGCAACAGAGCAACATACACTACTGCATCACTCTGAAATGGAAGGAAAGGGCTGTGTTCAGGTTATTTATTAATGCAGAAAGTGTGATGTGCATTGGAGTTTAGCCCCCTAAATAAAATCCAGGATTGTCCATCTAAATTGTACAGAAGAGAATTGGAGCCACTTTAAACTCAGAATGATGGTTATAATCTCAGAGTTTTCTGATGTCAAAAATCTGAATTCTGAGAGAAAAAAAAGTCAGAATTTTATTTTATTTTTCCAGTGGCCCTAATTTTCTAATGTATAATTGACAGAATAAGAAAGCCCACCATGTGTTGACATTTTAAAATGTATGTGGTTGTAATGTAGCAGAATGTAAACAAGTTCAAGCAGCTTGAATTATTTTGTAAGACAGTAAGTGAAGTTTGGAGAACAATTTTCTGTGTTTTTGACACCAAATGCATGATATGTACAAAATAGATTTCATGCTTCATCAGTTGTATATAATACTAGTATTAATAATAATAATAATAATAATAAAATCAGCTATTACAATTGTTTTTTGTGCATGCTTTGTCTCTGCATGTTTTATCAGTGAACTGAGATGATTTGCCTATTGTTTTCCACAACGTGTGCACAAGTGAACGTGCTAATTGTTCTCACCAGGCAGCCAGCATGGATTTCTGCAGACTGAGCTGCAGCAGAATAGATTTTTCCTTTGCACATTGTGCATCAAATTGAAAGGAAATCAGGAGTTTCATAGTGCTTCTAAAGCTGCTGCTACAAATGAACATTCTCATAAGGGATGACCCAGCCCTTGGTGGAGATTCAAGTCAACAATGACGGTTTTGATTTTGTGGTGGATGAGAAAAAATAAGAGACAAAGGGGCGTTTGTGTTACTTGTTAAAATGATCCCTTTTTATCAGCAACTCTATGATGGGAAGAAATGATGCAATTGGTTTTCTCAGCAGTTTTTCAGTCTTGCTCATCAGACTCCCATCAGTTTCCCCTCCTACACAGATTTACTGCTTCTTTTTTTTATTTCTTCTGTTTCAACAATGAGTTGTTTTCTCATGAAGGCTATGTTATTCAGAGTGAACTTTTAAAATATTTTTTTTAAATTTGCTGTCTCAGGACTAAGAGCCAAACATAATTACACATTGTCTTCAATTGTTCCATGTTACGACCACATCTTCAATCCATTACGCTGGGATTTTATGTGACAGATAAACACGAAGTAATCCCTAATTGTGAAATGTAACAGAAATGATTGAAGGTTTTTAAAGATTTTCTTTCTAATAAATGTAAGGTATTGGTTTCTGCTACAATAAAATCTTTTGGAGGATGTCTCTACTAGATTAGGTAATTTACAGACTGGAAATTGTTCCCTTTTCCTTTGCAAACTTGTTAGCTCTAAGGTCTGGAGTTTGACTAGGCCAGTGCCATAAATATGCTTGGACCTAATCTATTCCATCATAATCCTGGCTTATTTTAATTCAACCAAGAAGTTTGTTTCTGGAAACAAATCTCTGCTCTTGATACTCCTTACAACAATGCAAAAGAAACATTACTTTGAAAAAGAAAGTGTCTTGTTTTTTGTTTTGCATTTTTATGTAAAAAAAAACACCTTAAAAATTGTTTAAGTTGGTTATTTTTTATTTTTTACAACTGCAGGACAATTTTTATTTTTTTTGGTGATGTTTTGAAAATGTTAGTTTTAAGCTCAAAGTCTTTGAGGTTGGGAGGCCTCCTTTCCATCACCCTAATCTTTAGCTCCCTTCACAGTTTCTCTGAGATTCAAGTGAAGTGGGTCACTTGAGAACATGAATATTACTTCCAATCAGATGAAACATGTAGTCAATAATAAATTATTACTTTAAGCTTAGTTATGCAAGGGAGTTTCCCATCCATCCTCATGACGCTGGAGAAGAAAAGGTGAAATTGCCTAAAGACAGGTGTGCTAAGCTTAGTGGATGCTATTAAAAAAAAACTTGAGGCTGAAATTGTTGCCAAAGTTGGATCAAAGTATAACGCTGTGAATACTTATGTAAATTAGATGGAAAGAGATTAATGTAGCACAATTTGGCATAAGGCTGCAACATAACAAAATGTGGAAACTGTGAAGCGCTGTGAATATTTTCTGGATAGACCTTATACACAGATCGAATCAAAAAAGAAATGTTTCTTTTGTTAATCTTCGTTTTTAGGTTGGGGCTCGGTCTCCATGGTAACGTTCATCTCAGATTGAGTGACATTAAAGTAGTGAAATTAATTTGCCCGAAATGTCTGCCTCCTCTCATATCAACATGAAGAAGGGTGCAGGCGAAGGGAAGAACAATGCTGTTGGAAGAACATGCCTCTTTAATTAAATAAAAGTCAGAATTTAAAATGAAAACTAATTATGGAGCTTGAAAGCATCAAGGCTTTAAAGAGTCTCTTTGAATAAATGCTCAATAAACTTTCACTATTGTCTCTACAGAAAATGTTGGTTAGTTTTTGCTGTTTTAATTAATCAAAGGATTGTTTTGTTGTCTTGTTTTGCTTAAATCCACAGATTCAGTCAGTAGCAGTGATCCAAACAGACAGGGTGCACAGCGCAGGAAACGGGCCGCCACCTCCAGACCTGAGCGTGTTTGGCCTGAGGGGGTCATACCCTATGTCATCAGTGGCAACTTTAGTGGTAGGCAGCAACAACTGACTTGTTATGTTCTGTATCTGTTTAAAATATAGCTTCATAACAAAAAAAACCCCCTGAAGATAATATTTGTGATTACAGTAAAAGTGAAGATAAATAGCTCTTCTAGTCATCACTATGGTTCCATTTGAGAAGTATTTGTTGTTTAAGTAACACCGACCTAATTTATTTTTTTCAGAAAAACAGTCTTATTATGCTTTTAGTGATCATTGGTAATACATGAGAGGTAAATTAAATCATGTTTCAGTAAAAAAAATTACATCTTTTTGCCATATGATTATCAGTAGCTGTGCAAACCAAAGGGAGAAATGTGTGGCTTGTATTGAGGCTTTGACCTGCTCATAAAGATATTGTCAAATTTGTATTTCTGTTTAAGAATGTATAAAAAGTTCTAATTTTGAAGTGTTCAGTATGGTTAGTGCTGCTAGGAAAACAAAAAACACAATCTTAGTGTGTATTTTAAAAAGACTGAGAACATTTCAACAGAGGTTGAAACACAAACCGATAAAACAGAGCACTCTTTTTAACCCTCCTGTCATTGACTGAAAGTCTTGCTCTCTCCCTCTGGTTTCTTAAAGCCTTTGACTTCACTTAAACATGTCATTGATGCTAAAAGTAGATACTTTTGAGTCTTCATTCAGTAGCAGCATCCACACTGAAGAGTGCTTACCAATATTAGTCAACGGTTTCTTAGTTGAAAACAGTCTTTATTCGTCCAGCTGTGTTTTCTCACCTCCTCTGTGGTCCTTTTCAGGCAGCCAGCGGGCTATTTTCCGCCAAGCCATGCGGCACTGGGAGAAGCACACCTGTGTGACCTTTATAGAGAGGACCCAGGAGGAGAGCTATATTGTTTTCACTTACCGTCCATGCGGGTGAGTCAGTGCGGTTTTCATCTTGCTCATGTAGGAACTTAACATTGCTCATGCTATGAGCATTCGGTATGCACAGCTAATTATTTTTGTGCGTGAGTACTCCTCCTTGTCTCCTGCTCAGCAGCCTCGTTGGTTCCCTCTGTCTGCAGCCTCTCTGCAGTCGGGGAGGTGCTGTTTAGCCCACTGACGGCTCTGAAAGTGACAATCCTTTCAGTGAGCAGGAATTTCCGGTGCCTCTTCATTGAACTTCAGGACTTGCTGAGTGTCTCTGTGTCATTCATGGCGTACAGGACAGAGCAGGAGGAGGACATGTCCCGTCAGCGTTTTTCCTTTTCTCAGGGGAAGTGCTTATTGTGTTGTTGCTATGCGACTGCTGTCGATCTGTTTAGACATGCAAGGGATTTTTTGGGTTTTTTTGGTTTCCTGATGATTATTTTCTCATTAAATTTTTTAAAACATACTATATTTTTAGCAAAAGAGGCTCAAGGCAACCTCAACCCACAAGCCATTAAGCCATTCGCCTCTTTGGACTGATTTTTATCATTCAACACCAACAGTCCAAATAAGAGCAAATGCAGCTCCTGAAACTGAACTTTACCAGCTGACTGCGAGTTGCCATTTTTAGCCTGGTAGCTGGCCTTTTAAGCAACAAGGATGACATTATCCGCAGGCAGCAGCGGTTAGCAGTGGGAAAACTCGACTCTGCTGCATATTCAGCAGGCCCCCATCTGTCCTGTGCAAAGTTCAAGGCGTGTCTCAAGAGAGCCCGGGCTGGCTTGCAGTAATTAGAGAGCGGCTGTCTGGCCCTCTGAGCCACTATATGTGTGCCTGTCCTGCAGACTCCCACAGTGAACCTTTCATGTCACGGTGAGGTGGAGAGCTAAAAGGCAGCAAGGTTCTGGTGCCATGCTCCAATTTTTTATTTTTATTTCTCAGGCAGATGAATGAGTGTCACACCTGTGTGAACGCATGATGGGTCACCTACCCGGAGGTTGTTGAGCTATTCATAATCAACTTTCCTTGGCGTCATTACAGAGTAATTGTCTTGTGTTATCTTTCATTTGTTTATACTTTGCTTCTAAGCAGCCAGACTGCCTGGTAATCTTCTAAATTGGGCCTGAGCAGTAATTCTTCAGACTTTCTGGAGCTTTCAGATCCAGAATTGAAATTTCCTCTCTACTAAATATTCCACAGTCAACTATTAGTGGTATTATAGCAACATGTAAGACAGCAACTCAACCATGAAGTGGAAAGTCATATAAAAATCACAGGGCTTGCGGATGCTTGCGGGCAGCGACTTTCTGGTGACTTAAAAGTTGCAGACCGCCGAACTTCTTTTGGCTTTAAGATTAGCCCAAGGACCATCTTCATAGAGGGCTTCATATAATGAGAGCAGAGGCATCCAAGCCTTACATTGGCAAATGCAACACAGAGCATTGGATGCAGTGGCACATTTTGAACAATTTTATACACCTGACTTTGTGGGAACAATTTGAGGTTGACCTCTTCCTGCTCCAACATGATTGCTTTACTCCGCTGCACAAAGCAAGGTCTATAAAGTAATGAAAGAATGGGTTCAGTGTGGAGGAACTTGACTGAGCCCCTACCTCGATAGAATACCTTTGGGATGAATTGGATTGGGAACTGGCAATCTTGTCCAACATCAGTGTCTGACCTCAGAAATGAAATGGGCCCCAGAAACAATGGTAAGACATTAAGAAAAGCTCACTCGGAAATGTTGTGGACAGCTTTCCCAGAGGAGTCGAAACATGAAACTGATATGTATTTGCTTCAAGGCGTTTTACAATGACAGTTTCTCATTTTGCTTGGAAAGAAAGTATGGAGAAGTTCATCCATTTGCATAGTTATGAACAGAAGTAACAAACTTCCGAGCTGTTAGAGACACAATCCTTTTGTTTCTCCTGGTATCCATTCAACTCATTAATAATTATTTTATTCCTGAAGCATAGAGTCTGGTATTTTAATGTTTGTCTTGGCTTGTGTATGTGTGTGTGTGTATGTGTGATGATTCATAGATGCTGCTCCTACGTGGGTCGCCGAGGAGGAGGCCCCCAGGCCATATCCATTGGTAAAAACTGTGACAAATTTGGCATTGTGGTGCACGAGCTGGGACATGTGATCGGCTTCTGGCACGAACACACGCGGCCTGATAGAGATGAACACGTCAGCATCATCAGGGACAACATCCAGCCAGGTAGAGGAGCACAGACCTCGCCTAGGAATGTTCCCACAGTCTCGCACAAAATCCCCATCTCCTATTTTTCATACATAGAGAGAGTGAACTAAGTTGCAAAACAGCAGAAGAAAAAACCCAAAGAAATTTTCAGGAGTTTTACATCTTTACATATGTGTTCTTAGATCTGCTTTGGCACATATAAAAGTGATCTCACCTTTGACACACTTACTGATTTACAGTCTGACTCTGTTTCATAACTCTTGTTTTCTCTCCCTCAGGGCAGGAGTATAACTTCCTGAAGATGGAGCCAGGGGAGGTGGATTCTTTGGGAGAAGTCTATGACTTTGATAGCATCATGCATTACGCTAGGAACACATTCTCCAGGTAGGCGCCAGGCAAAGTCTGTCCCCTTATGTCTCAAGCACGAATATTAGTCTCAGATAAAGTCAGACTGAGCTGTTTCTCCACTCTGTGCTACGCTTTTAGCCCAGTGCCCTGTTTTCCATTTCAGCTCATGTCGCTCAAAGACTTGTCTCGATCTGTAACCCACCAGCTCTGTATCTACAGGCTACTGCTGAGTAATCTGGCAAAATTCCCAAATCTTGGGAAGAGGGAATAATTAAACTCTCAGTTCTTCTCTAGTAATAAATCATGAGCAAAACACATTTTTTGAGGTAATCCTGCTTTTTCAAAAATGCCCCCTTTGTTTCTTTAAAGTCAGTTTGGATCTGAGTGTTTGCTTCTCTGCCTTACTTCCTGTAATAAACGTGGGAAGAAAAAAAAAATCTTTGAATCTAAGTAGAGAATTTTACAAAACTTTCAATGTGAAACAAGGATCCCACTCTGTTTCTGAATCCATCTTTTGACCTTTTTTCCTTACGCTGCAGTCCCTATGGGAGAACACTAATGACAAACTCAAGTTACATATGTGTTTGGAATTACAAACACATAGGTTAAAGTGAAATTTAATGAGCAATTGGATTTGTCTGGATCCATTTCTCACCTCCCTGTTTTCAACTCCTCAGTGCTTTACAAACGTTTTCACACCCTTGAACTTTTCTTATGCTTTACAACGTTACAACTCCCGGAACGTGAAGCTCCATCCCAATCTCAAACTTTTTACAATCACCTTCAAATCAACTCTGAGCAGCTTCTAAAAAATATCTCGCTGCATGTTGCTGCCACTACAGTGTTTTCACAGTGAGGATGGCGTGTTTTGAATTTAGGTCATCTTCATCTTCTTTAAGCTTGCTCTCTCACCTTTAAGGCTTGTTGAAAACTGCAAACGTCTCTTGGCTTTAATCTGACTAATTTTCCATATTGGTCAGAAGGATTTGTGTAGTGCATGACTAGGTAGAGCCGGGTGATAAATCAGTTTTTTGATCATTCTAATTCTATGTTTTTAAAAATTAATTTTGGGAAAATCAGGATTTTCTGCTGTTCTGTTCTTGATGGCTGATTCAGGTGAGCAGCAGCAGCTGCTGCTGTTTCATCACCCCAACATGTCTTTACACCTCTTTCATGGTGGTATGAAGATTCTTGTTAAAGCTGTGCTCCTGTCCCATAAAACACCTCTTTGTGGTCCTGGAAGCTCTTTAAAGAGGCCTTCATGATGAATTGGATGGTTGCATAGGAACTAATTTCAGCGGCATCTGCTGCAAGGCACTTCTGCACCTTTGAAACACTCAGGTGTTATAAGGGAAACATATTAAAAGCAGACAGGGTGCAAGTTATTAAACCAAACACATTCATCTGCAGAAGTGGAGGAAGTTCATTGAAGTTTATTAGCTAAAGTTGCTTCCACCTGGTTCTAAATGTGTGTATCGTGGATTACAATTGATAATTTCACAAAATAGTTGTAATACATCAGCTAGATTCTGGAGGAGTGTTACTCCTCATTAACCTCATTCCTGGCTCTCTGTTGAAACCTACAACTGAGCACAATGTTCTGCTGTCATTTCTCAGAGGAGTGTGCAGGTTGTTACAGAAATCTTTGGCAAGAGTGTAAAAACCCGTCAAAGCAGCATCATCGCACTAAATTTTCTGGAGGGTAAAAAATTAAGAAATGGTTTTTTGGAGATGCTGGAGGATTTGTTTTTTTTTGTTTTTTTTTTGTCCCTTAGCTCTCCTAACAATTCCTTTACAATAAACTTTTTGCAGTTTATACTTTTCCTTTTTAAATTAATGGGATTGTGTAAAATCTGAATTAGCTAATCATGACTCCATGTTTTCCTGTGTTATATATATGCTTCTTTTAGCAACTCAAATGAAAAAGATGAAGTTTTGTGTCAACCATCATAAGTCGGGAACAGGCTACCCTCCTAAACTTGTTCATATATACAACCAGAGCAATAATTAAAAAGACTGAAACAACTAGAGCCGTGACAGACAGGAACAGACAAGGAGCCATGTTTATCCTGCCACCACAGACAGTCAGAAGGATGGTAAAGGGAGGAAAGCAAATCTACAAAGATTGGTGGTTGGAGAACTACAGCAAAGAGAGGCACCTTGGTTCACCCAATCTCCATTACAACCACCAGACCGATGGTGCACTAGTTCCCTGGTGCAGATTTGTTCCTGTTGCAACACGGATGAATCAGAGGTCTGAATTACCTCCTTACTTCTTAGAAACACTCTTGGTTTGTTTATAGGAAGTAATGGATAAATATGTGGGCAAGTCCCTCATGTCCATTATTAAGTACGGTAGAGGATTTCTGATGCTGTGGGTGTCTTTCACCTCCGTTGTTAATGGCATCCCTGTTATGGTATTTAGCACCATGAACCCTTTGGCACGCAATTCCTTTCTGGTGGCTCTGCCCAAGAAAAACTGGAACTGGTTCAGCATTTGGTCTTTCAGCAAAAATAATTACCCAAAACAAACACAGAAATTAGCGCAAACATGGTTTGCCAGACAAATACAGAGAGAGAGAGAGAGACACAGAGAGAGAGAGAGGGGGAGAGAGAGAGAGAGAGATTGCTGATCTATCTTTGTCTGCCTGCCACAACCTTTTGAAATTTATAGAAATCCAAGTCCTCTCCAAAAAGAGAGTGGACAAAATATTCAATAAAGGGTGCTATGAAGTGTTAAATAGCTTATTTTAATAAAATAAATCATTCCTTACTCATGATTCCTCTCCTCCCCTCCTCACTTCCTAAAGGTTTCAAATTAAAAGTTAAGTTTTTCCTAAAAGTTTTTCATCAAGAGGTTAAGCTGCCGCCATAAAAGATTAATTTATTTTAAGGCTTTTCACACATCTTAACTTACCAGCTGGGTGACGGCAAAGCCAAACCGGACCTCTGTAAAGAGACTGGCTCTCGCTCAACCGCTGATTCATTAATGTAATTATAAACACACCCTTTGCGGAACGACTTCTTGCAGCATTGCCATGTACAAGCTGTGATATTTTAACTTCAAATGAAGGTCTGGGGCTTAAACTGTGCTTCTTCAGTAAACACCGGCGATTTCAGAAAAGTGCCAGCATCTCTGATCATCATAACATTTCTAATCTGATCTCGAAATTTCAAGCAAGAACGACAGCAAAGCAACAAGACGCAGCCCGGACGATGATCAGTGCTTCCTCCGTCTGATATAAGAAGCAGCTGTTGGCTGTACCTACTTGGCCCTCGCTGTCAGCTGTACATATATTCCACATTATAGCCTCTCTGGGTTTACCCTTTCGCTGTTGTGGCCTCTTCCCACATCTACTGCTGTGCTCTTGTGGCAAATGGATTCTGGGAAGCAGAGAGGGAATCTTTGTCTAAACAGCCGCTGAGGCTGGATGTAGGCCAACGTATAGAAATTCCTGTCTGGCCCCCGTGCCTCAACATTCAGGTTAAGTATGTAGTTCATGCAGATTAGAAGTGAAATATGAATATTGTTTTGAGAAATTGTATTTTTTTTTGTTGTTAATTTGAATGCTTGGTAGTAAAATAGGGGAAAACCGCTCAATTTTATAGCAACTTTTGTAACAGGTGGTATTTGGTGAAAGATTTGATTCACTCTCTGCACTATAAGCTGTTGTCACTCGTGGGTCAAGATCTGGATTTAACCTCTTAATCTTTCAGATTTGCAGAATACCCTCCAGCTTTCTACTAAACAGAGCCAATCAGTTGCTTTTGTGAGGTAATCCACCCCTGCTCCGTTTCCAGTGTAACTTCGTTCCTGTTCTAATTCATGGGGCCGTGCCGATCAATAAGAGTGCTTAGGAATCGGAGAATGGTTGCTTCTGTTAGGGAATGTTTCACACCGCTGTAATAGCAGAGAAGAGGCTCCTGTTAGCTTTTCTCAAGTCATTCCAGGCACTTTTTCTTAAGTGTTGATTGGCTGATTTACCTGTGCCAGTGTCATTCTGTGCTGCCTTATTGTTAGCCGGCGTGTTTGCACGGTGTTTTACAGTAAATCACCGTGGGAAGCCGGAGTTTCTGCCTGCGGGTGTTGTTCGGAAGATTTCATGGCTCGTCTTGATGTTTTGCCTTGTCTCCTGGGGACGATCAGGGCTGATCTCACGCGTTTTGTCTACCCTCTAGTCTCCGACCCATCGCCCCTGTGCTCCCCCATCCGATATTTTTTTTCCAGGACAGGAGGATGGACCAGTGCCAACTCAAATAGAGATCAGCCAGTGCTCCCATTATTTGTTCTGACACTGGTTGAGTGGCGTCCTCTTTCTCTTTTTTTTTTTTATCAGTAGCCAGCTAACAGGCTTCTGGAGGCTCACAGACAGTCAGGCAGGCAGAGTCCAAAGTGTTCGCTCAGGCTGCTCTGTTTGCACATGCCTGGCGTTGGTAGGCATGTCGCCATGGGAACGGTCTGCGAGCCAAGCCTCTCCTGGCCAAAACTTGGAAAAATTAAGATGATAAACTATCAAACTGTCAAGTTACAGCAATTGAATCTAAGAGTGTTTATTTTCCGCACAAACTGTACTAGTATACATTTTTTAAGCTAACAGACACCCAAATAGATCAGTTTTATGGTCTGCATTTTAAGGAAGACGGTGAATTGTGCCCAAAGCTCATGTTGTTCTGTACGGTCATTCAGTAACTGAAGAAGTTCTTGGTGTAGGCCCAGACGTGCATTTGGAACAATCTAGGTCTTTTTTTTAATCTCTGTGACAAACAGCTTAATCCCTCTTCTACTCTTGATAAGTGTGGAAAAGAGTAAGAGTACCAGAAAATATTTCTATTCCAGTCTTTACTCCCTCTGTCATTCGCCACGAGATAGATGTTTGTATACACAAAGCTGCTCCAACTAGTCTGTTATAAACTAGATAAAGAAAATTCATTTAAAAAGATGCACATGGAATTTTGTATCATTCTTTTTGTCCATCCATCCATCAATTCTTCCATCTCTTCAGCCATCAGTTCATTCATTAGTCTTTCCTTATGGTCTGTGATCTTTTGTACTTTCCATACTTGCAGCCTTACCACTGCGAAATAATGTGAAATTTTGTCTCTATGGCTGAAATTCAAATACTCAGAAATTGACTGATACGTCTGAAAAAGTAGGAAAGTTTGAAAACTCCAAGAAACCCTGCTTTGTCTTCCAGCAAAATTTTGTAGATCAGAAAAACACATGAATCAGACATTTAATAATGATAATAAAAAAACTCTGTGAATGTCCAGATTACACTTGTGCACACATTAAACTTTTTCACTTTAACCTTTACTGAAAATAAGAGATGAGGTGATGCTGAAAAGTGGGATGACAGTAGAGACTAGTTGCTGGTGGCAGCTGGGCCTGTATTAGTAACACCTTTTTGTCCAGACGAGCGTTGATGAGCGCAGTCGTCCACCGGTGGTTTTGCTACTATGAGTCCTTTGAACTACTGCCAGGCTCATACAGACATTTATGCTCTTTGCCTGGAAACAGATTGACTTTGGTAGATTTATATCAGAAAGCTTTTGTAAAACAATATTGGATATTTTATAGAAGCATAAAGTGTTTTTTAGCTCTAAAATGATAACGCAGATGGAATACCAACATGTGAATCTTGTCTGAGAGCCATATTTTTCATATGCAAAATTCATAATTTGCACAATGTATGAAGTGTGATTGATTCTTTACAAGCCTGGTTTAATTTTTTTCTTCACCAGCTGTCAATGGTGTCCTCCAGATCTGTGTCTTAAGGCCCCTTCACCTTCTTTTTCTTTTTCATGCTGGGGATCCCCAGCTCTACCTGTTTACATCGTTATTGTTAGTGAGTTATGCTCATTTGCTTATAATAATGGTAAAAATTATGCTAATCTTAAACATGCTCTACTTACTGTACATTCCAGATTAAGTACTGTATAGCTTCTACATTTTTAGTGCCTTTTTGTAGCCATTTTCTGCATTCTGTGATTTAAATTTTTTTAATTTATGAGTTTTGAATGGCACCTTTAATTTGACTATTATTATTATTAATATAATTGTTATGATTTTTATAGATAAATCATGCTATCTTGAGTGCTAGTGTTTTTGTTTCGTGCATTTATGCTGGAGTGAAGTTAAAAGCATCTCTTTGCATCATTCTGTTTTTCCCCAAACAACAGAGGCATCTTCCTGGACACCATCCTGCCACGCTACGATGTGAACGGAGTGCGACCACCCATCGGCCAGAGAACCCGACTTAGCAAGGGCGATATTGCACAGGCACGCAAACTCTACAAATGCTCGAGTAAGGTCAAAATAACAGATCCTGCCTCCTGTGTGCCTTTATTTTATTTTGCATGCTTACACCTTATAACCTGAGAGCGACTTTCCCTAGCTTTCCCTTGATGCTGCTAACTCTGTGCACATCTACTGTTAAAGGATGTGTCTCCTTGGCTACACTGTATAAGTGTCCCAGGATGGAAGGAGTGTAAACACAACCATGAGAAGAGGGGGAGGTTAAAACTCTCCCTGAAACAGATGAAAAAGAACAGCTTTGTCTTCTTTTTTGGAGACAGAAACTTGTCTGTAAATCACTGTTTGTACAGTGTATAAAGTGCAGCTGCTCACTAAGCCTGCCCTTTTTCCCCTGGCCAAACAACATGTTTGTACCTCCAGAGATGAGAAAGAGGGAGTTCAATACTGCTGAGTTAAAGAGATTTTACGCCTTTAACTGATGTACACAGCCTGGCAAACATACTCACTCACTTTAACTTTACAACCTTAGACTTCCTTGCTCCTTATTGGGGTTTATGTAATAGACACTTAGCCCTATAATTGTGTATTTGAAGTAAAATGTTGACTTAAATAATGAATTTAATTTTACAAATGAAAATCTGAAAACGTGGCATGAATTTACCCTCTTTACTCTGATACCCTTAAATAGATTCACTTGCAACCATTTGCTGGAATCGAACTTAACTCCAGTTATTCTCAGTGTACTTTCTGGTGTTCTGTCAAAGGTTAGATTATTAAACAATATCCCAAATAAACGTACAAAGACATGATTGTCCGAATAAACTGTCAAAATGGTCACAGAGAGCATTAATTAGCAGCCAAGTTATTGTGGAGGAGCTGCAGAGATCCTCAGCTCAGGTAGGAGGATCTGCTGAATGGACACCCATCATTCATGTAATTCATGAATTACTTTATGACAATGACCTTTAAAAGCCTTAAGATATTCCAGTTACATTTTCCCACAAGACATGGAAAAAAACGTTTTTTTGTATGTGTTCAATCTTTCCTTAAATCACAACAAATAAACCTGGAGCTGGGTTGCCACAGATGGACCAGCTCATCTGATACTTACCAGGACAAAGGGGAAGTTTTAGAGCAAGCGTTTAGCCCTATTACTCCCGACTGACTCAGCCTCCTGAGGATGAGTGAATGATGTGGCGCACATCGAGGAGGATAAGGTAGTGATTGAGTCTCTCCACGTGTTGTTAGGGAAAAAAATTCGTAAAGAGACCCACATCTCCCATTCACGAAGCATTCCTCAGAGTTTTTGTCATCCCTGGTTATTGGTTTAATACTGGCAGACCTCTGCCAAGCATGATCACACTCTGCTGGAAGCTCAGCTGGTAGCTTTATAGCTTACACACAGTGCCCAAGAGGAAAAGATGTTTTCCTAGCTGGTATTAAGGTAAAATAAGACGGAGTTAGCTGTGAATTCATTAACGCTTGTTGAGATGGACAGCTGAAGACAGCCAACTACTCGTGTGTTTCTTTGTGACTTAAATAAACACATTTTTCCTCGACTTGGCAAGATTCTCTGTGGGTCTGTGGACGATGCTTGGAATAAAACCATGCCCACTCGAATGCTTATGTTTCCAGTCAAACTAAAGGCTGTTTCTTTTTATTATTTTATTTTGTTTTCTTGTCTTTTTTTTGCCACTGGCAACATGTACATAATGCATCACCTCCCCCAGGGGACTGTGTTATTTATAGAGCAGCAGGTTTATTTTCAGAAGATGCTCATAAACAGTGTTTTACACACACTCTTCAATTTTGTGTAATCATCATCTGGAGTGGATTGGGGGGGGATGGGGGGAGCGAGGATGAGGATAATATCATCAGCAGATGTGCCTATAAACATTAAAGCAATGCTCTTTGTGTCACATCCAGTGATCTAATCCAGCATCTGTCTCTGAAGAAAAGTTTTAGTGTGTGTGTTTGCGGAAGGACGGGGTCACCTCGGAACAGCCAGTTTGCAGTCGGGTTGTCGGCTGGCCTTGACCTTCAGCTCTTTCTGTGTGTCTTTGCACAGAATGCGGGGACAGTCTGCAGGACAGCAGCGGGAACTTCTCCTCCCCTGGCTTCCCTAACGGATACTCGGCCTACATGCACTGCATCTGGAGAATATCAGTCACACCGGGGGAAAAGGTATCAGCATACAGACAGCACCCCCAACAACTGTGAGGTGTTTAAGTTGGACTTGGCTCACCGTGGCAATATTGTACGAACAACTGTCTGTTTTGAAGAAAGAGCCACACACTAGACAAGTTGGTCACGCCAAGTGCTGATAAATATTGAAGCTTTACCTTCATTAAAATAACTTTTTTCTAGTATTATGACTTTCTTCTGGTGGTATTGTGACTTTGTCATAATATCAGGACTATTTTGATAACTTGGAAAAAAAAAAAAAACTATCTTAGTCTGGCCCTAATACTCCACCATAGGAGTCAAACTTCAGGGTATCAACAATTTACAAGGATTGAGGAAAATACTCATGCCTCTGAAAGTTTTACACATTTTGTTATGTGTTTTATGTATATATGAAATTATGCACAAAGTAGTGCATGATGGCAAAGGAAAAAGTCATTAATGAATTGCTTTCCTAATTATTTTCTTAGGAAAATAATTAGTATTTGTAAGTAGTAATAGTACTTACAAATATTATTATTAGTTCACATTTTAGGTTTGGAAAGGTTTGCTTTTAAAGATTTAGCAGAATAATTTAGATCAAAGCACGTTTGTGCTTTAGAATGGTCCAGTCAAATCCAATCCACATTAGTAACTGTGCTTTCTATGTTTTGAAGATCATCTTGAACTTCACCTCCATGGATCTGTACAGGAGTCACCTATGTTGGTACGACCATGTGGAGATTCGCGATGGATACTGGAGGAAGGCACCTCTCAAAGGTCAGTTCTGTTTGTAGATTATGAAACTTGGAAGACATTGTTGACCAGCAGTCCAAAATTCAATCCAAAAGACACTTATCAATAGAAAACAAGAAATTCTTCTGTTTCAGAGTTAGCTTTTAACAACTTGGAAACTGCTTTTTGTGCAATTGCAGCTGCTGTCAGACTTGGCATTATTTGTGTTGAGGCAATCAATAAAGATTGGTTTGGGAGATCAGACCTCAAAGAAAACATAAAATAGGCATTGACCATATTAGGAAAAACGACTCTGATTGATGCATCTCCAGTTTCAGAGATACAACAAACCAAAACTGCCATAAAAACACAAGTCAATAGATTACAGTTTCATCAACATAACAGATTTCTTTAATTAAATTAATTGAGTAAAACTTATATGATTCCTGACAGTCTAATGTCCAGCAAAATTTTTGCGCATTAAACTTTTACCCAGGTCGATTCTGTGGCGACAAGCTGCCCGAGCCGATCATCTCCACCGACAGCCGACTGTGGATCGAGTTCCGCAGCAGCAGCAACTGGGTCGGGAAAGGCTTCTCCGCCGTCTACGAGGGTTAGCAACCATTATTTTCCTGTGCCTGGTTGTCGGATGTTCCACGTTTTAAAAATGTGGCCGAAAGCTGCTGCAGCAACGTTCTCCACCTTCCTCTGGCCTCTCTGACGCTGATGTGTCAAGAACATTATATTGCACTGATCAGATTTTGGCTTCACATTCAGCTTCACTATTTCCACATTTTGCATGTGTGTTTATTTTTCTTTTACTGCAAATTGATCTTCAATAAGGACTCTTAACTTTCTGCTGCCTTTTTAAACCATACTGCTGTTAAGATACCTTTTTTTTAATGTTTTTTTGTGCAGCCATCTGTGGTGGTGAAGTGAAGAGGGACAACGGTCAGATTCAGTCCCCGAACTACCCTGACGACTACCGGCCCAACAAAGTGTGCATATGGAAGATTTCTGTTGCTCAGGGCTTCCACGTAGGTCTAACCTTCCAGTCGTTTGAGGTATGCTCTCCTGTTTTCTTCATTTTACTTGAGTATTATTTTACCTGTAATCTGCCCTTTCCTTAACTCCAAACTCCGCTTCTATCTGTAGATTGAAAGACATGACAGCTGTGCTTATGACTACTTAGAGGTGCGTGACGGGCTCTCTGAAACCAGTCCCTTGCTGGGCCGCTTCTGTGGATACGACAAGCCAGATGACATTAAAACAAGCTCCAACCATCTGTGGATGAAATTTGTTTCAGATGGCTCCGTCAACAAAGCAGGCTTCGCTGCCAATTTCTTCAAAGGTAAAGGGTCAGAGAGGGCCTATATCCTATCTGTTCCAGGAAAAAAAACCCAACATATTCCAGGAATCGTTCATCGCTCATATGTGTCCTGCTTGCTCCGTGTGACCAGCTTTGACCGACTCGTGTTGTTTTGGACGATTTCTCCGCTGAACCGATGGGGCCCCAGCCTAAAGGTCGCTAACATGTCTTTGTGTTTCCAGAGACGGATGAGTGCTCCAAACCGGACAACGGTCGCTGTGAGCAACGCTGTGTCAACACGCTGGGCAGCTACAAGTGTGCCTGTGACCCGGGCTATGAGCTGGCGGCTGACAAGCGCAGCTGTGAGGGTAAGTACAGGGGAGGACAGCCAGCAGCCCCGCTCACCATGTCATTTACATCCTAAAGCTCTTCACACACTTAGCTACCCAAATGCAATAACTACAGTCATTCGTAAACACCTAAAAAGATCCCAGCAGAGTGGACTGCGTCGGTGGGGGCGCTGCGATTTTAGGGATTTGTGTCAGAACAACTCAAGCTTTATTTCTGTCTTAAATTATAGGTTGTCTTTTGGAGCTAAATGCTAGTTTGCAAGAAGCGCCGTCTAAGCACTTATTTCATTCCTGCCCCTGGAGGAAGACAGGTGTCACTCCATCTTGGATGTTTAAATAAGAGGCAGAGATAAAATGTGGACATCCATGGTATTCTCTGTGGTACTAATAAACTGTGCCTCGATAAAATATTCATACCCCTTTTCCCCATATTATAATCGCACCCTTCGACATATATAATGGGATTTTTTCTGATAGACCAACAATTATTCACAAGTAGTGCAAAATGAAGCAATGTTTTCAGAATGTATTACAGGTAAAAAGTCAAGCATTTATATTTAGGCCTTGAGTCAGAACTGCAAAACTGCATCTGGTTTCAGTTACATTTCTGCTTCACAAACATGAGCTATTTGTGTTTGTTTATCACATACATTTACTGTAAAATCTATTGAACTTTGAAAAATGTTTCAGTATTAATACTTTCAGTGTTGATGCATTTTAAATGCATTGCTAAATCCCCATTAACTACTTCAGTAGACAAATATGTTAGCAGTAGAAATACTGCTCACTACCTCATGAAATAATGTTTTATATTTAGTCTTTTTCTTATATGAATTGAAAACCTAAAGTGAGTCAGAATCTAGTGTCTACATAGGCTGGTAAAAATAGCTTCGTAGTGTTGCTTTTATGACTCTAACGTTTCCCACATCTAATAACTCCATGTGTCAACACAGCCTTTGCTGCAGTTGCTAAGGATCAACACTGCACATTAATTTCTGCCAGGAATTGTCAGGTGAGGGCTTCTGTGCCACAGTTTTTAACATTGTGCGTCATGGAGCTGACAGAAAGCTGCTAGGATCTTTATAGGAAGATCGTAAAGTTTTGGAGTTTTTCTTCTTTCGAAATGCTGAAAATATATTTCAGGGGACAAGTTGAAATATTTTTTTTTCTTTCTTCTACGCAACTGTTTCTGAGTCTTACAGTTTGTCTGTGCCTCCTCCCATGTTGTGTTGTGTCCAGCTGCCTGCGGTGGCTTCATTACCAAGCTGAACGGCTCAATCACCAGCCCAGGGTGGCCCAGAGAGTACCCTCCCAACAAGAACTGCATCTGGCAGCTGGTCGCCCCCACGCAGTACCGCATCACTCTGCTCTTTGACGTCTTCGAGACTGAGGGCAATGACGTGAGAACTGGGGTTTTTATCAGTGGATACGGGGCGGGTTTGTTCTGTGCTCGGTCATCTGTCCGCTCTAACATTACGGCAGATAATCTTCCTCTTCTTCTGCCTGTTATTTTATGCAGTTCTGCTCAAAATAACAGCAATGTGTTTACATTTGTGGGTAAAGTTCAAAATCCATACAATAGCTTTCAGTTCAATACGCAAAAAGGGATTGAGAACACGGCCTGTTCTTTTTCCAATCAAGACGTAAACAAAAGAAAATCTAAATTATTATGTTGCTAGTGAAGGTAAGGACAAAGGAATCATAGGCTGTTCAAAAATGTAGCAATATCTGCATTTTACTGTATAAATTTTTAAAAAATTCACAGTGAATTCCTGAACCAATATTTACATCTGCGTAGAATTGGTGACTAATTTCTGGCACCTCTGATCGGGTATTCCAGCCCAAACCATTGCACAACATTGAAGAATTCCTCCTCATTTCTTGGTTTCTTCATAGCATTCTTTATTGGTTTTTTCTTCCTCCACTACACCTACTACTAATTTATTTGCCAGGTAGAAATATGCTTTCTATCAAAAACAATGATCGATGATGTTGGACTGCTGTTGTCTTGAGCACAACCTCTATTGAAACCAATCAAACCTTGCCGTAGCTTATTGTATGCTTTGTTTCTCTGCTCAGGTTTGTAAGTACGACTACGTAGAGGTACGCAGCGGGCTCTCAGCAGACTCTAGGCTGCACGGGAAGTTCTGTGGAGCAGAAAAACCAGAAGCTATAACCTCTCAGTACAATAACATGCGCATAGAGTTCAAATCAGACAACACAGTCTCCAAAAAGGGCTTCAAAGCCCAATTTTTTTCAGGTAAGTCCTCTCAAAATGCATCTGTTTTGTATCTGCCATTGGTAATTGTGATCTGCTGGTATTCAGCAAAAAGAGTTCAAGTGTGCCGGTTTTTTTTTTCATTTGCTGCAGACAAAGATGAGTGCTCTAAGGAGAATGGCGGCTGCCAGCATGAGTGTGTCAACACCTTTGGAAGCTACAGCTGTCAGTGTAGGAGCGGCTTTGTGCTGCACGAGAACAAACACGACTGCAAAGAAGGTATTCCACCTCAGACTATTGCCTCCTGTATTTTGTGGCTCAGAGAGCATACACATTGTCTTGTATTAAAAGCATAATCACATGAATTCTCACTTCTTTTTTTCTTTTTTTTAACAGCCGGTTGTGACCACACTGTGAATAGTGTTAGCGGTGTTATTACCAGCCCTAACTGGCCAGATAAATACCCCAGCAAGAAAGCGTGCACCTGGGCACTCACCACCACTCCAGGCCACCGCATCAAAATAGTATGAGCCGCTTCCTCCTGCTCTCAGCCTAATTCCATCGGTCATTGTTTGTGTGTTTATTTGTGCACTACTTGTGTGTGTAATCGAGCTGCTTAATATAACCAAGGACATCTGTGTTTACTGTGCTCCTGTTAGAATCTGTTCTGGTATTTCTACTGGTGATGTGTGGCTCCCCCTTCTGACATTTTCTACATTTTTGTTTTTTCTTGTGCCGCACATACTGAGCATACAGTTCAAAATGTTTCTTAATATATTAAAAATGCAATTAATGTATAATTTTCCTAAAAACACAAGAAACAAAATAAAAATCAAGTCAAAGTTGATACCAGTTTTTGTTTTGGCAGAGAACATGACATTCCCACTACAGTAATGTAAAACCTGGGGGGAAAAAAACAACTTATTTCATAAATGCTGTGTGAATGTAAGCCAAAAGCTTTTCTGTCGACGAAGTTGAACTGATGGTAGACGGTACACATTTGCTGAAATTTTTGTAAAAGAAAACGTTTTTGAAGAAATATGTAAAAGAAAATAAGTTCACAATTTTGAAATCTCTGAAGTCTTTGAAATAATTGAAAACATAGCATTATTGCGCTAGCATTAACCTATTAGCAACATTAATATAAGATCGACATGTTAGATGAGATTAGCTAACACTAGCTGTTGTGCAAAACACATCCTATCTGCTAGCTTTAGCCATTTGCTCATTTTAGCTAACTCGAGGGTCAAAAGGGACAGGATGAAATAAATATCATTGTCATTAATTTAATGTACCCGAATTAAATAAGCATTTATTTTAATGTTCAAATAATGTACGTAATGGAAATTTAATTATTAAATATGTCATTAAATCATTAAAATGCAAACTTATAATAGCTAATGCAGATAATTAATTAAACGTGTGTTTAATTATTTAATGGTTCCTATTCCTGCAGCCATAAAATAATGTTAATTACCAAACTCGCTCGTTAGAGTTGAGGGGCAGCTCTAACACTGATCTGTTGAACTCTAGATTAGCTTCATTCTTTGAAAATCATGGCAGTGCTTTAATGAAGGATTTTCATGAGCTTCTCTGTGAGATCATTGGAGAGATTTTCCAATTAGCAGACAACATAGAAGCAGGAAATTGTCATCCAGACTACGGGCCAGATGACATCGAAGAATTTATTTAATGTGATTTAAAATCTTTCCCCGTTTATTTCTATTGGAAAAATGTTTGGAAAAAAATAATATTTTAAAACTTTAACATCATGGAAGTTCTAGCTACTATCCAGATTATAACTGTTGAAAATTGTCAAATCTGGAAGGTTTAAAAAATTGGGAAAAAATGTCAGCAGCGGGGGGAGATCTTGACATTGTCAATGCTATGTTATTTACATAATCATTGTAAGTTCTACTCCCCATCCATTTGATCTAATCTCACTTGTTGTGTTTTGTAACAGGCCTTTAATGAGATCGACATGGAGGCTCACCTAGAATGTGCGTATGACCACATCGAGATCTACGACGGGCGAGACGCAAAAGCCTCCTCTTTAGGTCGCTTCTGTGGCTCCAAGAAACCCCCTCCCATCATCTCAAGTGGCAACAAGCTGTTCATCCGTTTCTTCTCTGATAACTCGGTGCAGAAAAAAGGCTTTGAGGCGTCTCATACTGCAGGTAAATGTAAAGCTGAGGAAACCTTAGTTGTGTATACATCAACAGATCTTCTCTCTTTTTGTTTGATTTAACCTTTAACCTCTCTCCACCTTTCTGTCCAGAGTGTGGAGGTCGTCTAAAGGCTGAAGTTAAAACCAAAGACCTGTTTTCCCATGCCCAGTTTGGAGACAATAACTATCCCGGAGCCTCCGACTGTCAGTGGGTGATTTCAGCAGAGAAGGGATATGGTGTAGAGCTCATCTTCCAGACTTTTGAGATAGAGGAGGAGGCCGACTGCGGCTACGACTACATGGAGCTCTTTGATGGAGCGGACATCAAGTCTCCTCGACTCGGACGCTACTGCGGCTCAGGGGTAAAAACAGCTCACTATCACCCAGTATTCAATAAACAGTTTGACTAATCAGTATAATACATATGCAATTTTACAAGGTACTAATATACTTTTGTCAATTTACAATTACAAACTTGAATCTTAATATCGTGATAGACCAACAAGTAGGAGTGCATATCTGTGAAGCCAAAGAAAAATAATGCAGAGTTTACATAATCTTTCACAGTTAAAAATCTGAAAAGTGCGTAGCACATTTTGTATTCAGCCACTTTCTTTTGTAATTAAGGCAGCGAGTCGTTTGGGGAATGTCTCTACCAGCTGTTTCACAAGTCACATCTAGTAACAGTATCTTTTTTACCAGTCTTTTTTTATAAAACAGACAAAGCTCAGTCAATATCATAGCGAATTACATTTTTTAAAATCTTGCCGCAGACTCTCTCAGCCTGGGCTTTAACTAGGCCATTCTAACACCTCAGTAAACTATGATCTAAACCCTTCCATTGTAGATCCAGCTGTATTTTAGGGTTATTCCAGGCTTTAAGAGGTATACTGAGATTAAATTACATAAATGTGAATTTGGTTCACTAATTAGGAGACTTCTGAAGCTAGCTGGCTGCACTGGATCTTATTTTATGGTATCAAATTAAAGGGGGCCTAATACAAAGCCATGACACACATTTCAGGTTTTCTTTTGTAAAAGATCATAAAAACTTTGCATACTTTTCCTTCCACTTGACTTTTATGTGCTACTTTGCATTGTTCTTTCACACTGAATCAAAAAAGAAATGCATCAATGTCACAATGTGACAAGACCGAAAAGGTTCAGGGGGTTTAAATGCTTTTGCAAGGCACTGTCTGTCGCCACAAGCACCAACTCCTCTGGTGTTGACAGAGCATCATGGTCTCTGGTGCAGGACTGTAAATACAAAACAATAAGCTAAAGCAGATATCGCAGCTGGAGACTGGAGCAATGAAACCAGTAGGGAAAAGAAACACAAATTTCCTCGTCCCAAAGAACAGCTTGATTTAATTTACATGCTTTTACAATAAAAGCTGGCCTCTTACTCAGGCTTGTTCCTATGAATAATCCTCTGAGGGGGGCATCACTCCATCAGTACACTGGGGAACAGATTCTCAATCAAGTTTCCTTTTATAAAACAAGTAGAAATGAAATGACACCATTCCGTCAGGAGTACGGTGAAAACTCATTATGATTACAGGAGGCATTCTTTTAGCCAAAGGCCTTTCTCAGTAATTTAACAAAGTTTCTGGGTCCTCAATCAAATTTCTCTTTTCTTTTGTCCCTCAAACTTCTTTCCTGGGCGTTATGGACCATTGTAGATACAAAGCGTTATTCATGTTGATTGGCAGCTTTAATCGCAGCCTGGTGTTCTTACATCTGTCTGCAGAAGCTTCTGCTGCTCTGGTGTTGCAGCGCTCGACAGACCTAATTATTTTTCAAAGTGATGTTTGCTTTTAATTATAATTAAACATTTTTTTTTAGATAAAATTCACTCTGAATATTTTTGTGCTCACATAAAGCAGTTAATTGTCTTTCTGCTCATCTAGGAACTATTTGGCAGACGTAATCCTGCAAAAAAGTGTTGAAACATATGAAGTGATGTGTGTGTGTGTGTGTGTTGCATAGTTTGGCTTACAGTTTTGCAGAGCTGTGCACCTGGATATAATCAATATCTGACTCAGGAGTTATTACAGTTCAATGGAGAAAGGTTTATAGTCCTTGAAATTCTTACACTTTGTCCCCTTACAATCAGAGACTTCAGTCTGCTTTATTGGGATTTTATGTTCTGGATCAACACAAAATAGAAAGGAATTGTGAAGTGGAAGGAAAAGGATACAAGGTTTTGAAAAGTAAAAGTAAAATATCTGAACAGTATGGTGTCCATATGTATTCAGTCCACTGAGTCGGTGCTTTGTAGATCCGCCTTTTGCTGTGATTTCAGCTGTAACTGTTTTGCGGTATATCTCTACCATCTCTACCACCGAGAGACTGAGACTTTGGCCCGTTCTTCTTTGCTAAATAACTGATGCAGATCATCTGGGAACATCGGTTTTCAAGACTTTCCACAGATCCTCAATTGGATTTAGATCGGACCTCTGACCGGGCCATTCTTACACATGAACATGCGTTCATCTAAGCCATTCCACTGTCACTGCAGCTGTATGTTCAGAAAGTTGTCCTGCTTGAATGTGAACCTTTACTTCAGGCTCAAGTCTTTTGGTGCTTCTACAGGTTTTCTTCCAGTAATTCACTATATTGAGCCCAGTCTATTTTGCCATCAACACTGATCAGCCTGGTTGGATTAAACAGACCTTCAGAGATAAAATCATCCACAGATGGAGTTGATTTATTAAATTTTAAGTATTTATTAGGTGACTTGTAAAGGCAATTTGTATGCATCCCATATTTCTCGTTTTTTGTCAACACTTTGAAAACCAAGTATTTCAATTCACAATTGTGCACTTATTTGTGTTGGTCCATCACATAGCCTAAAAGTTGTGGTTGCAGCCTGGGGAACTGTGTTCAGACAGAATATCCAGGCGTCCATTTGACCTCAGCTCCAGTGTGACAGAAGTCTTGAGTTTTAATTGGAGCAAACTAGCAGAAAGCCACCTGTGACTCTGTTGTTTCCTCCTTCCTGGCAGCCCCCAGAGGAGATCTACTCGGCCGGCGACTCCATTGTCATCAAGTTCCACTCTGACGACACAATCAACAAGAAAGGTTTTCATGTCCGCTACACCAGCACCAAGTTCCAGGACACACTGCACTCACGCAAGTGACCAGCGGGGGCCGGAAGGGGCCGTGCAGGGCAAAGGGGCAAAAGGAAGGGCCCCCGGGGGAGGCGCCAGCCTGTCGCTCGGAAACCTTCGGCCACCAAGACGAATCAGACTCGACAGAACAGCCGCAAGACCACCAACCGCACCTCGACACCCAGGGGCTCTAGCTCCCCCCACAGACTGTGAGGAGTAAAGCCATTCTGCACCTTGTTTTTACCTTTGTAGGGTTAGGGTTGGGGTGAGAGGACGAACAGCTACTTTAGGCAGACAGTAGGGGAACATGTATTGACCCACTCCCCTCCAAAAAAAATGTTTTTGTTTTTTTTTAATTCTTTTTTTTTAATATGCCTCCTACTCGGAGGCAAAAAGGAAAACAGTGGATTCTCAGGACCTGTAGGAAGGCAGGCATCAGCTGGACAGATCTCTGCTTTTGTCAGGCCAGCCCACCACATGGCGGGGGAGAAGGGGTGGGGGGGTGGAGAGGAAGAGGAGTATGGGAACATCTCCTGCACTCTTCGGTTATTGCTCTCCTCTCCTCTCACTCTCACTCTCTCATGCCTATGGTGCATGGATTCCTGTCCGTAAGAGGATTAAAAGGACTTCACTTGAGATTTTTTGAAACTGTATGTCAGCCAATTGCATGTAATTACAAGGAGTGAAGGAAAGCTGTACAGCAGCAACACCAGCATTTGTACTTGGCATTGTCCTGGCAGCCAGTGACAAGATTCTTGTTCTTACCATTAACAAGGAAATTAGGGAAGCAGTTACCTTATTAAAGGACTAATAAATGAAATGTTGTCCATGTCTTCTGGTTGGTACTTACTTCCCTGATGACTGGCTATTTCTGTACCTCCATGTATAGAGTAATGTTTGATTTTAATTTTTTTTTTTCTAAGGGAACATGTGCTTTTTTTCAGCTCGAACCAGTTAGCACTTTACAGTGAATTGTTCCAAAATCATGAGCTTCTAAAACTTTGTGAAATGCAATGCCAGTTCACTTATTTTAAAATGCATTTTATCTCTTCTTTGTTTTTTTTATTGCTCCATCTAGTTCCTCAGGCATACTTGAACATTGTGTGTGCCCTGTAACATGGGGTGAAATAAAGATATGACTTTATGTTTCAGTATAACTGTTGTTTTGCAGTTCTGATGTAAAGTACATTCTCTCGAGAGCAACTTGCCTTTTCTTTGGTACAATGAAACATTTCTCGATGACCAAATGAGCCGTGGTATTTATTATTACACATATAATGTAAAGGTGGGAAGGATCCTATAAAAGCCGTCTAATGTATAGTCACTTGTGTTTGTTTAATCTATGTTGTTGCTCACTAACTTTCTCTGTCATTCGGCTCCATGTTTAAAGAACGCACTGCTGTTCTTTTGTTTTCTGTCTGACGCGTTTTTTTCCACAGGAATAGTTTGGACCAATTTAGAGTATACAAAGATTGAACCAACTTGCTGTGAAAGTATTCAGTCAGAGATGTGTGAGAAGGTAACAAAACTTAAATGAGAACTTAACCCCCAACAAACACACACAGCGCCTCTGAAGTATTAATATCTCTTGGATTTGCTATTTTTAGATAGAGGGTGTCACTTCACAGAAATTAGAAAAGTACTGTGACACCATCATGTATCTGCCTTGCATTTTAATGAAGTTCAAAACCACCATTTGTTATCCAGAATATTTCATCTTGTGTTATAACAAACTCCCTGCAGCAATTTTAATTTTAATTTTTTTTACCTACGTCTTAGTTCAACAAAATTTGCCTAAATTCAGTACAAGTCATAGCAACGGCCTGAAACTTCAATCGCATGCTATTCTATGCAGATGCTCAGTCTTCACTGATGAAGATCGACTTCACACCCAAATGTGTAAAGTGGGTCTGAAAGACGGGGTGAAAATTTATTTTAAGATTTCAACAATTATTTGATCACTTGAGTGCAGAAGTAATCATTTCAATGATACGTGAAAACCTGATTTTCACAAATTATTTTAATGAAATTTACACCTCACTTGGAAGCTACTGTTACAATGTTTATATAAATTTCATATGAAGGACCAAATTATGAAGTTCTGATGTTATTTAATCTCATTGTTCAGAAGCTTGGTCAGCACCGATTCAGATTCAATCACCTCTGAATACTTATTTGACTTTTTGGTGGCACTCAGACTTTGTATATACCTTTGAACTTTTAACTCCATATGAATCTTTGCAAGTCCAGAACTATTCTTCCTCCAAACATGTTATGGACATTGATTTTAAATTTGCTTTCTTCTGACCAGGCTGTATGCTCACAGTTCTTACTGACTGGTCCAAATAATTTGCAACAATAATTTCTTCAGCAGTGGCGTATTGCACAGCAAGTGTGCAGATGAGTCACTGAGATTGAGAGCATTACGTATTGTTTTGATGTGAATAACTGCACCTGCTATTTTCATGTCTTTTGTTGCTCCATAGCTTTTGGACAACTCTTATTTTCACTCTGTCAGAAATCTTAAGGACACCTTGTTTATGGTAAAATCATTTTCTTTCCACTTTGAGTGTAGTTCCAATGAGGCTTACAGTAACATTCAGAAGTTTAGAAATGCAGCTGTAACAAATTTCCATTAGTATGTTCTGCAACTTAAATCTTTTGTATCAGTCTTTTTGCTTTCATCAATCGCACCACTGTGACACGGTTAATATTAAGCGTGCTGATTTTCATTTGCACATACCAGCTGGAGTGCTGTCTAAACACATTTTAGCTGCTTTCTTTGCTTTCTGTGCCTTTTTGTGCTAACCCTTCTCACAATACTTTCAATACTTATTCCCTGCAACATTTTAACTTTTTACTTCTAACTTCATTTGTTGACTGATTTGCATGTATTGTTTGGTATGTGAGGATTACTTGGGTTATTGTGGACATCTGGTGTGAATTTTACCTCAAAGGGCCCATTAGACATATTTCAACAAAGAAAAACTGTTTCTCAGGTGTAAAACCATCCTATTACAGGTCTCTCTGTGACACAATACCAGCTACACATAGTGCAGAAAATTATCTCTTAAATTATGTAGCAAAAATAAAAAAATTCAGAGTTGTACAAATACCTTCACTGACATTCAGATAATCCATGTCTCTTTTTCTGCTGCAACATATTTCATTTCATAACAATACACCAAGGCCTTTCTGACTATCAATCATGAACTACATGACAGAACGACACCAAAACATCATTCTCCTTTTACTTTTCAGCATAAGAATAAACCGCTCTCCTGTTTACGGAGTCTGAGTTGTTTCGTGTGGATGATTAATAGCCTAGCAATGTGACGCTGGAGCTCCTACTGTAAGTATGCGACTGTAAGCAATCAGCGACGCCTCTCCATCCTCCTCCGTTATACAACTAAGCAGAAGGACGCAGCACTGACCTTTCACTAATGAGAACACAAATGGCTTTCTGCACCTGCTTTATTTGACATTCACAAGTGTAACACACACACACAAAAAAAATCCCAGAAACGTACCACTCTTGCCATGACTGAGTGGGTTCCTCTCCCTAGCCATTATCGTGTTATATGGTTTGACAAATGGTCCTCACCTTCACTGTAGGGCAGCGCGTTGCTGCAGCTGATTGGTGTTCAAGTGGTGCTCTTTGCTGCGAGGACAGGAGACTTTTACACCGAGTGCTTTTAAAATGTGATGGAGTGTACACCTGAGGACGGGAAGAGAGGATTCTTTCCATTTGTTGTTTTTTTTGTTGTTGTTGTTGTTACAAAAACCTTAAAGCAGTTAAAGATCTGATCACATAAAAATAACGCAACAGTATTCACAAGCACATGTGTGCTGGCAGCTTCCAAAGGTTCAGTTCAGAACAACATTTACATCACACAACACGTTTTACCAAACAGTATAAATTCTGTTAATACATCTGTGTGTCCAGCTGCAGATGGACATAGTAAAAGCTTTCAGAGAAGACGCGGCATTAAACAAAAATCAGGAAGTTTCACAGAAGACCATAAAGTAATGTAAACCGCCAACACCACAGTCAGACGCTGTGTTATTAAACCCATCGGCAACTCTTTACGACTCAACAACGTAAAGCAAGAACATTTTCCAGGAATTACTCAAAGCTGAAGACAAAACGGAACGAAACATTGTGTCTTGCAAACATAATCCAACCTCTTAAACTTCCCTGCACTTTGTTACAAACACAAACCACTCCAGTGTGTTTTAGTGGGATTTTATATAATAGATCAATACAAAGCAGAACATGGTTTTGAAGTGGTTTTTCAATATTTTTATGAATGCAAACCTGAACAGTGTGGCCTACAAAGGGGGGTCAGCCTAATTTTGTTTAACACCTCTAAGTAGAATATAGAGCATCCAAATTACTAAGAGTTCACTGGTGTGTAATTTTAAAAGAAGTAACATATCTACATATATTTTAACATCTTGCATAAAAATTAAGAGTATGTCTTTACTGCAAACCAACAGGTCCAGTCAGAGGACCAACAATGGGCGAAGCAGCTGAGAGGCCTGTGGTAACTCTGCTGCTGAGGTCTACAGCTCAGGTGGGAGAATATGCTGAGAGGATTCTTATTAGCTGCACAAACTAAAAAGATTCAGATTATTTTAGTTTTACTTCTCCATCTAACCTGAAGGAGACATAACCAGGTTTAGATTTGCAAAGCATGTATAGTTTTTCTTCCACAGCACAATTATGTGCGACTTTGTGTCGGTCAGTCATATAAAATGCCACTAAGTTACACTGAAGTATGTGGTTGTGAAAATAAAAAAAGCACAATACCTTAACCTAGTTATCATGTCAACTCACAGGCAGAACAGAACTGAGTCACATAGTCACAAGAAGATACTCAGCAGGTGAAGGATTGTTCCCCTGTATGTCAAACTCACTGACTATTACAAGTAAAATAAATCTGTTCTTAGAAAACAAATAGTTTTCAATTACTGAGACAGTGTTGACATCTTTGTGCTTTAAAGATCACTTACTGATCTGATATTTCTCCTGAAGGTAAAGGAAAATACATTACTCTTGTCTGACATCAGTGTGAGTCGAGGACAACAGTGTGTTCATGTGCTGAGGGACCGCCAGGCCGATGCCCCCAGCTGCTGGCCCGTCCAGCACAGAGCCCCCACCAAGGCCGCTGCTGCCGTCACAGCCAGGCTGGCCTTCAGCACAGCGCCGGGGTGTCTGCTGAAGTGGGCCGGGGCCATGCAGGCCAGCAAGGCAGAAGTCACAGACAAGGTGAAGAAAATGGAGACGGCCGTGTTGATGGCCACAATCTGACCGAACTTGGCGAAAGGCACAATGACGCAGAAGAAAAGAGGGACGGTGGAGATTGCTGTGGTGACGGCGCTGGACACTATGGCAACGCCCACATGGTTCACTGCCTCCAAAGTTCGCCTCTGCCTCTCGGCTGAAGGCTCCTGTAAGCAAATCACACAGAATAAAGGGTTGATTTAAGAGCATGTTCTTTCAGCACGGCGAGTCTCTTTTGTTCATGAGACATAAAGGTGTGTTTTGTTTTTTTTAAACCTTTTTAATTAAAAAGCTCAAATAAATTATTATAAAACTTACAGTGTCTTTCATACCCCTTGAACCTTTTCATATTGGGCTATTTTAACAACCAGAAACTTCAATGTACTGAAGTGGGTGAGAGACCAACAGAAAGTAGAACACAATTGTGAAGTGGAAGGAAAATGATACATGGTTCTCAACACCCATCCATCCATCCATCCATTTTCTGTTCACCCTTTGTCCCATTTTCCCAAAATAAAATTTAATGCAATCATTTTTTTACCCCTCCAGGGGGTCTTTTGTGGGCTCTAGTGTCCCTTATATGATAGTAGGCTGACAGGAAACGGGGAAGGAGAGGGGGAAGACATGCGGCAAATGTCGTCGGGTCCAGGAGTCGAACCCACGACGGCCGAGTCGAGGACTCAAGGCTTCCAAATACGGGTCGCGCTAACCGCTACGCCACCACGGCACGCCCGCAATCATATTTTTTCACTAAATTGTGAGCACCTGTGTGTGATTTAATCTCAGTATAAATCCAGCTGTTGTGTGAAGGACTTATGTTCATAAGAGAGAGAGAAAATTGAGTTTCAAGTTTAAAGCAAGATTAGATCATTAAAAATTATGCAAGATTTTGAATATCTTACGGAAAATTTTAAACCATTATCTGACAATGGAAAGAGTTTGGCATGATTTAAACCAACAGAAAAGGCAAGGAGCGCATTAATCAACGAAGCAGCCTATGATAACTCTGAAGAAGCTGCAGAAATCAACAGTTTAGGTGGGAGAATCTGACAGCAAGAAAGCGGTTGGTCATCCATCCAAATCTGGCTCTTATGGAAAGGCAAAAAGAAAACCATGTTGAAAGAAAGCCTTGAGAAACAGTTTTTTGCAGTTGTGCCCCCAACAAGCCATGTTGATGCTGATGCAAATTAAAACAAAAAACTGTATCTGAGGTAGAAAGTTAACACTAAGCACAATATGCTAGCACTATGTTTTTATTTAGGGGAAGCTGGTCAGAGTTGATGGGAAGATGCATGGAGCTAAATCCAGGACAATACTGTAAAACTCAGTAAAACCCTGGAGAGCAGTGCGGAGGCTCAGCTTCCAGCAGGACAACAACACTAAACATACAGTCGTAACTACAGTGGGACGGTTCTGCTCAAAGCATTCCCATGTGTAAATAAACCAGTCAAAGCAATGCAATTCTAAATACATGGCAACAAATTGATTCGTTTCTAGTCGCAAAATGTGCAAAGCCAGTAGAGACCAAGACAAACTATTGACAATGATGAGATTTTTTTATAAAACTTTAAGAACCCCACATATCGTTCACAAGAATGTGATCAAATCTGACAGGGTTCAGATTTGATCACATACACCGTGTGATTGGTCAGAGCTGTGACTATGAGAGAAATCTGTTTTCCCTTACAGAGTTGTGTCCAGGCAGTAGGGAAGCCGTCTCGCCAGCCAGCAGGTACCCCTCCACCAGGTGCAGACAGTAATCCACTGAAGATCCGACAAGTATTGACAGAGAAATCGCTTCCACTGCTCCCATCTCCCAACCCAGCCAATACATGACAGCCACAACCAGACAGATCACTCCTGAGGGGGGGGAAAAAACAAAACAACGAACAACCCGGACCTCGATACATCCACGCAAAAGGCTTCCAAGCACGTACATGAGCTGCTTCGTCTCTTACCTATAATTGTTATGAGCACCGGCAGCAGCAGCAGAGGATGCGCTGTAAACACAGACACGGCGGCCACACAGATCGCTAGAGAGAGCAGGAGACTCCAGAGGGCACTCTCCACACCTAAACACATCAGACCTCATTACATTTATACACACACTTCTCTAATCAGTTAGCAGAGATAAAACACTGAGCCGAATCAAACACCTACCTATAATTTCCATAAAGATCTGCTTCCAGTGCTCACATGTCTGGAAACCACGTTGGAGAGCCGAAGTCTGTGGGAGGCTGGCAAGCTGCTCCTGGATGAAGTTCTCCCACTGGAGGAAGTCTGAGTAGGTCTGAAAGGACGATTTCCCCTTGTATGTGGTCTTTGGAGAGGAGACGGTAGGTATGGCCGGTCAGACAGCTTTTTTTTATTACACATGCGGAGGGAAAGCTGCAAGATTAAAGGACTTACAGATTCAAAGGCCATGGACAACCAGCGGATCTTGCCGCCGTGCATTCCCACTGCGCCGTGGGAGAGCTGGCCCGGGAGGAGATTGGGTTCGGGGAGGGAGTGGCACTCAGGATGGAGCAGAGGAAGAACTGAGGAGAGCTTGTTGCCTGCCGGGAGCAGAAGAAACACCATCATCCTCCCCCTCGTCTTTTACCCTTCACACATATTCATAACCTTTAGAACATTTCCACATTTTGTCACTTCAGTGTAATTTGTGTAACAGGTGAGAAAACCAACACTGCCCATCATCCTGAACGCACCAGAAAGCATGCATGGTGCTGGGGGTGGCAGCATTATGCTATGGGGATGCATTTCTTTAGCAGGTACATGGAGGCTAAGTCTGAGTCAAAGGAGATGATAGATGCAGCTGAATACAGAGTAAAGCTGAGGAAAACCTGCTAGAGGCTACAGCTAATTAGACATTCTGCAATGTTAAGGTTATTATTAGTAAAATAAAAATACATACAAACATACAAATACTTTACTTTCTTTTAACTTTCATTTATACACTACTTTGTGTTGGTCTGTGGTATACAATTCAATAAAATGTGCATTTTTAAATAATAAGCGCTGACTTACAAAGCACTTTGTATTTCTTTTCCAACATTTTATTTTTTCACACATTTTATGATTATCTTTTCCTGTTAATTTAATGTGATTCTAAGATCACACACAAAGGCACTCAGAAAATCACAGTGTTGAACATACACTCAATATTTAATTGATTGCCGTGAGGCACGCAACGATTTGCCTTACTTCACATTTAGCCAGTAAATATCTTTGGGATAAAAAAAGTGCATCAGCGTTACGACTGTGTGAGTTTTACCTGAAGGCAAACACTGAGCTCCTCCCGGCTTCACGAGTTTTCTGTTTGCACCGACAGCTTTGCAGATTGTGCAGAGATGGCCCATTTCCTTGAAAATATCAAAGTCTGGATCCAGGATAACGCTGCCCTTTAGAAAAAAAAAATGAAATAATGTAAGAGAAACACTGATGCTGCGAGGTTTTACTAAATGTCTTGCAATATGGACTTGCAAATACAATTTAGGCAACTGTCATTTACACACTGGGGACAACATGGAGATCAGCATCATGCAGTGGCCCTCACCATGTCTCCAATTACATGGTTTTCCCTGTTCTCGCTTCGATTGACTCCCAGTATCCCGAACACGACGAAAACCATGGCCCCGGTGTCAACCAGGGGACGCACAGCTGGGCGACCACAAGCGCCGCCGCTGCACGGGTTAAAGCCAGACGTCTTCGATGCCTTTGTCTTGGCAGCGGATGAGGAATCTTTGAAAATAGAACAAAAGGAAAATCTTTCAACTGTGTTTGTTTATTCAGTGTAAAAATAGCTTCTCGACCAGAGTGCTGTGGGAAACAAAAAAAAAGCACAACTAAAAAAAAATCCTCCAGTGAGTTTACAGAGTGCCACTTCAAGAAGCTGCATTTCAAGAAGCTGTCATATCACAACATTTTCTCGAGTCACAACACTCACGATGTGGGAGTAAATGACAAAGACATGACAAGGTAGAGAGACTCGTGCAGTGTTTTCCTAATGAACTGAATAATCACTTTTATGTTGACAATGATCTCAGACAAAGATGCTTGCATACCGATGGGGAGGGGGATATAAAAAGATCCTTTTAAAGGTCCGTCAGGCCCAGAACTGAAGCCACAACCAGGTGTTTTGACACACAGCCTGCTGGGATGAGGTCTCTGATGGCACTGAGCAAAATACAGCCTCCTGAAGGCAGAAGGCAGATTTAATTTGACAGATATGCTGCTAAAGCCTCCAGAGAGTCTGTACTTGAGCAGAGGATTTGTTATTCCACCTGCTATTCTGCTGCGGGGACGCTGCAACATAGAAGGAAAACTCTTGGGTCCAGCCGTGGCGGGGATCGCACAAGCCGGACGTGATCATCCAGCTGGGGTAGGGGCGATACTCTCGGGAAACGCACACCGTCATTCTGCTGGTGTAATTTCTCTGGGGACGACTAAAAGCCTGTTCAGACAAAAGTAAAAGATTGTTTTGGCGGCACGTGCCACGAACGGATCGCAGAGACGGCTTCGTTTGCTCCCAAACCTGGAACGACGACACCTCGTCACGCTCCGTGCTGCACACTTTCCACGGCGACGGGATGCTGGTGTTGAGCGAGAACCTGTAGATTGTTGTGGAACCTCCTTGGGCCAGCTTCGACACGTACACAGTCAGCAAGGAGTCTGACACTAAGAAGCACATGAAGACATCAAGACCAGCGCTCTTGCATATGGAGGATCGTTTTTACCCTACCTACCTGTGTTGTTGGTGCTTGGGCTTGTTTTCATGGATGTCTGGGAGACAGTCGAAGCTGTCGTGCTTTGACTTTGCTGATGCGTGGAAAACCTCAACCCTGACGAGGAAGTATGCGTGTACAGCAGATGTGGTTTTTCCATGAACACCCCTAACGTGATAAAACGTGCCTTTAGGGCAGTACGTCTCAAACTGTTTGTAACAAGCACCACAGCTGGAAATAAGTTTCCATATACAAACATACTGAAACCGTTTAAAGCTGTTTTAGGCTCACAAAAGGGACCCGGAAAATGACACATAAAGGTTTTTAACCACAGGAACTGCAATTGTATGACTGCACTGCCACATCCTAAATACAAGGATGTGATTTAATTATGCACATCCTTTCCCTGAGAGGCTGTGAGGTCAACTTCAGGTTAAAAAATATTAACAGATTTATTTCTCTGAAGTCTGAATTTAAGTGGGAAAGTTCTGCAGCAAAATTCAACATGGCTGCCTTGCATATAAAAAAATATGAGACATAGTTTATTTTCTCTTCTGATAGTTTGCATCAAGTTAATTCTGTCCAGTACGCAATACTTCATAATCTCTCTGGGTGAGGGTTACTACAGTGTTTACATCAGTAAATGTTTTTGATATCATAAAACACACAATAGGACGTAGAGATTTTCAAAACTCATTTACACCGCATTACTGTTTAAACTAGACAGTTTATTTGTACTTCATTAATATTCTAGATTTTAAATGACAAACCTGGATTTATACTTAATGAAGACATCAATTATGTACTGCTGGTAGGATGTTACCTGCTTTAAAACCTTTTCAACAGAGCCTCTTTAGCTGCTGTGGCCTCACCTGAGCAGGTGGGGCAGGAGATGCCCTGACCACTCAGGTTGCTGCGCAGAGCCAGCAGCGTCTGAAGGTTTGTTTCCTGTCGGAATAGGAGGGGGGCGTGGGTGGCCGGCCTCAGGAGGCAGCAGCAGCCCGCAGAGAAGACCAGAACCAGGAGAAAGACACCTGGATGGGAACCAAGACAGGGACAAACAGCGGCAGCTAGAGAGGAGGGTCTGATTGAGCAACATAAAGAAACTCCTCAGGAACAACGATACAGAATGTTTACTGAAAGATGCTTTTCATTTCACAGTTTTAATCTCACCGGTTGAAACAAAACAGATGCAGATGTGGGCAGATTTAATGGTTGCCATGGCGAGGATGCGTAAAAATGCCCTCGTTCTTTTAAGCCCACTTAGAGGTTGAACTATTCCAAGGGGAAACGGGGCACTTGTTCATTAACCTGATGCATTTTCAGTTCTCTCTGATCTCTACCATGGAAACATTAACAGCTCTGTAAAAATGTAAGTGTTGTGAGAAACAAAAATATAATAATAAGAGGTGAAATTGCGTTTGGCTGAAGACTTTCCAGGTGGTTTTTGGTATGAAACAAAGAAAATGACCTCAGAGTCATTGTTAAACAATGGAGGACATGTGATACTGTTTTTCACAAAACTGAAAATTGGCCATCAATGGGAATTTCAACAGGATCTTCTGCAAATGTTATGGCCAAATTAACCCAGTAATTGCGCAAAGGCAAACTACAAACTAGAGCTAGATGCAATAGATCCATGACTGTGGCCTTCTCTGCCTCTTTATATGGTTTATGCTCCAGCCTTGAGAAGGCTTATAGAAGAGTCAGTGCTGTCCTGTTGGCAACAGGGGGAGCTGTACAAAGTACTAACACCAATAGTACTATCATCACTATAATGAAAAAGAAAAAATAAACATCAATATTAGTGTTTCTTCCTGCTAAATAAATGCTTTCAATTTTAAAGTTGTGTTTTCTACCATGTTTAGTGTGAGATTAATTTCCTGCAATAAAATATTGATTTATTCATTGATTTTTTATGACTGTTACATCTTTACCAGGGGCACAGACAAATGTGTCTGTGTTTCTATGTGCACCGAGTATTTTAATCAAGCGGCATCACTCTCATGGCTGCAGCAGAGTGAATTCATGTCATGTCTCACCTAAAACTGCTTTTCGATGCTTCACAGCCGGCTCAGCCACTAAGTGCTTCAGGCACCACTGGAGGTTTGTGCTCACCACACCCATCTGATGCTGTCCTGAGGGGGATAATGGTGTATCCACTGTCAGGGAAAGAATGGCTCCGTCGCTGTCTGTGTCACAGGAGCCTGACAGAAAGGAGAATGACCTCAGCGATGCAAGAGCAGCTGCGTTTTACAACCTGGAATCGTTCCCTGTCCTGTTTCTCCCCCACCATGCCATCCCTTCATTGTAAAGGAGATAATAATCTCACCTGGCTCCATGTCCACCGACAGAAGTGCCACATCATCATCCTCATCTGACAGAGGGCTGTAGCTCGCTGACAAGCCCAAAAGCAGCTTCACGCTTCAGGGAGAGGACAGTTTAGGGTCAGAGGCAGCTGGTTTGAGTGCAGCAAAGCTGAGCGCAGCCACCACAAATAACACCTTCCAACAAAGTAAGGAAATAGGAGCTCACCAGTTCATCCAGTCGTGTTCGTGAGGCTCCACATGCCGGGTCCAGATACACAGGGCTGCTGGCATCAGGACAGACACCCAAAGCCAGGCGCAGCTGACAATGAGGGCCATGAATAGGCCAAAGTCATGCACGGCTGGGATCTGAGTGTCAGTTAAACGCAGCACAGTGTAAAGAACCTTCAAACATTCAATTTGTGCTTATCGAGTGAAAATGGCTGTCTGCTGAGAGCAGCACTTCTATTCATCCTCTGCAGCGGAGTCATTTAGACTTCAAGCAGACATTCAGTTAAAACGCCGCGTTTCTCTTCGCCCGATTACCTGAGAGAAGGTGTTCGCGGCGTAGGCGGCCGCGGTCGTGAAGGAGGTGAGGAACGTCGCCCGGCCGGCCGTCTTTATTGTGTAGATCATTCGCTCCCGGGGCCGACGGAGATGGGAGGCCTGTCTGAAGGTGCTGATGAACACAAACACATCATCCACCCCTGAGAGGCGGAGAGCAGAAACACATCAGTTATTATCTGTGGAACGGTGCAGTTTGTTTTGTTAATATTACAAAACCCTTGAATGTTTTCATTCATCTGGAAAGTGGAATGCAAATCAAAACTGCATCCCTGCAAATATGTATATTTCAAACATATGTTGAAATAAAAAAGCTCGGCTTAGCATAAAGAATAGAAAGTATGGGACATGATAAATTTTTCAAAGCGGTAGTTTAATTTGGGTTTAGTTGTTGTACATTTTGGTCTGGTGGAACAATTTCACGTCTTAAACAGTTAACTCAGATATGAGCAGCTGTTAGGAAGATCCAAGATCCAAGAAGTAGTAATCGTTTTTACTGTTGTGGTAAAAAAAGAAAGTACATTCCATGTCAACCGTGCAGTTATAATCTGCATTTGGTCTGGCCTTTACTAGGTACTGAGATTATTTAATTATAAGGCCAAGTGTGCAAAACAAACAACGCACAGCTGATTCCAATTTGTTAATATTTAGTAAACACAGACAATGGCAAAAAAGTTACAATTGTGAAATATTATATGCAAAAACATTAGATGTGGCAAAAATATGTAAAACCTTTTCCATCTTAAGAAGGAATTATGACATTTGGTCACATTACAACCGCAAACTTTAACTTTAACTACGTTTCATTCAGATTTAATGCAACAGACACAAACAAAGTCGTACGTAATTGTACAGTGGAAGGAAAAGGCATGCATGTAATGGAAATCGCAAACCAAAATTTCTAGTGTGGCATGTGTTTTTATTTAGCTCTCCCTAGAACCACATTTGACTAAAATTACAGATGCAAGTCTTTTGGTGTATCTTTTTACCAGACTGAGATTTTTTTAAATATTTTTTTTATAGCCCCAGCTCAGTCTAATGGATTTCTGTCTGAACTATTCAATCCCAGTTTGTGCTGTATTCAGCTTCATCCATCTTCCCATCAACCAAACCAGCTTCCAATGTCCAAAAGAGCATCTCCACAGCATGTCGCTGCCATCACCACCTTTCACTGTAAGGATGGTGTATTCATGAAGGTATTTTTGTCACACATATGCACTATTTTGTGTTGGTCACATCAATTCCCAATAAACTACAGCGACGTTTGTGATTGAAGCAACACAAAATAGGAAAAAATTAAAAGCGTTAACAAGGCACTGTACGAGACATCTGATGCATCTCAGAGGAAGTTGAATCTTTGATGTTTGAGTTAATTTTTTCTGACAGCTTTATTGATTAAATTATATAGATTTTTGTAAGGAGCTAAAAGAATGTTAAATTTATCTGAAAAATGTCACTCAAACATTTTGAGAACAGCTGAAACCCAGTGTGCTGGTCATATAATCTTTACATTCAGTCGGCTGCTGGACAATAGTTTTCACTGTCGTTGGTTCATTATAATTGATATAAAAGAGCATTTGCAGCTTAGGCTCAATCAGCTTCAACAAAGTATACACAGTCCAGATCTATGTGGTAACAATTTGATCAAGTTGGCTTATTGAACATCCTTTTTCCACTCAAAAGAGAAAAATCTTTAATTTCTTGTGTGTTTTGGCACATATCACTTCTGGAAAAGAAACCCACCAAGCTGAGCAGAAGCCCAGAGAACAAGTGTATGTCAACACTAACAAGCAAAACTGAAAGTGTTCTGCTTCTCTAAGTAGCTCTGCTATGATTTTCTACTGGAGTCGCTTTTTATCAGCAAATAATAACCAAAACCAAATCTCAGCACCGTTTGATGTACTCTAATTAAGTTCTCTATATTTGAGCCAGTTTTACAGCTTGAGGCCCTGATTGACTTCACATTTAAAGTTCGCTAAATAATCATGTTATCTTATGCTCTCAGTACATGGTCAAACATTGCTTTAATAAAGAATATAGCTGAGACTTTTTCCTACTTTTAAGAAGCTATTAGGCAGAAAAAGTTTGACCCATTGGAAAGATTTTTTGCCTGTTTTGCCTTATTTTTGCTCTTATGCTAATCTAATTAAAGGCTTATATCTGCTGAACAGAGCTGTTTGTAGAATATTTTCTCCACAATAAAAAATAAGCAAAAACATACTTTAAACAAGATCCTAATAACTTACCAATCCCAATGATAACAAATGCTGCGACTCCATTGAGAATGCCTAGGTACCTCACCCCGAAGACAACGTGGTATAAAAACAGAGCCATCAAGCAGCTCAGCCCAATGGCGGCGAGTCCAAAGAACGTCAGAAAGACTTCAAAGAGAGCAGAACTTGAGCTGGTTAATATTCCAAGCTACTGTATGAGTACAAAGAAAAATGAAATGGGAAACTGCTCCTACTGTACCAGAAAACGAGGTGAGGATATAGACAAGCACAGTGATGCAGACTCCGCTGATGACAGCCAACATCATATCATTGTAAAAGGTGTGTCTGACTTCATCATCAAACAGCTCCGTCCCTCCATACAGCACCTTCACTTCACTGTAAAAGGAGGTGCAAAGTAAACAATCTGCAGTGGTAATATGTACTGCGAGGCTTTTAGTGCTCCAAACACCTTTGTCTCTGACCTGGTAGACTGCTTGGCCAGCATGCCTGCATACTGAACCACAAAGTTTTTGAAGCGAGCTCTCTGCTCGTCTCCTCGGTCCTGCAGGGAGTAGTAAGACGGCAGGGGAGCCCCAAAGTGGATCTCACTGCGCAGGAGAGCCGAGGAGAGACGCTCGGGGGACAGACTTTCATCCACGTACCAGTAGAACTGTGGGTGGGTGATGGCCAGACTTAAGGAACCTACAACAAAGCACCAAGAGATGAAAGCAGGTGATAGGTTAGCTCGTTTCAGGAAGTCTTTGATGACACAAAAGATTTCCTACTCCTTGAACTCTGACATTTTGTCAGATGGTAACCACAACCTTCAATGTATTTCACTGGGGACTTGCGAGACCAACACAAAATATCACAAATAACTATAGAGCAAAATTAAAAGCCCATGTAGCTTTTAAAATATATTTCTTTTATATAAATACTACTCTTAAAATGTGGCATGCAGTCATGCTCAACCCATTGAATGAATACTTGGTAGAATCACATCTCTGCAAATACAGTTTCAAGTCTTCTGGGGTATGACTCTACCAGATTTCCACATATGGATTGAAATGCTGTGTCTTTTGTGCTTGTAAATATCCCAGATTGACAGATTACACAGCAGTTCTCAAGTGTTGTCATAGATGGTTAATTGGATTGTGCTCTGGGCTTTGAGTGGACCGTTTCAAACCACAGCTTGTCATCTAAATCTAGCCACAGTAACTCTCGTTCTGTGATAAGGGTTGTGGTTTTTCTGATGGAGCCCTAACCCTAATCCTAACCCTCACAGTATGATGCAGCCACTACTATGCTTAATTGTGTTTTGAAGGGTCAGTTTTCCACCACATATAGTATTTTGCATGCAGGGAAAGACATAATTTTGGTTCAAGTCCTACAGGTGCGTCTTCTTCCACCTTATGGTTTTTTTCTAGGTAGAGTTCACAACAGATTGTCATACCTGAACTGAAGATCTCTGCAGCTCCTCCAGAGCTGTCTTGGGTCTGTATCTTGTTTAATGCCCTCATAGCCTATAGCTTGTCATCACAAGCACAACTGCAATTATTAATGGTGTGCATTAATAAAATTGCATTTTGTTTGTAGAGAAGGTTTAACACCTATTTATAATTTTCACTTCATTAGAAGTTCTACACTTTTTGTGTCGGTCCATGACATAAAACCCTAATAAAGAATACAAAAGTCTGTGGTTTCAACATAAAATCACGTGAAAAAAGCTCAGTGGGCATCTGAGCTTTTGCAAGGTAATGAACTGGGACCTTCACGCTGACTCACCTTGAATATCAGCCAGATCTGGGCCCATGCCATCGTAGTATATCTTCCCCGCTCTCTCACTGGGGTAGAGGTAAGACAGAAGAGAGCTGGGTGGGGAGCAATAGGACGGCCCCAGAGGCAGATCCCTTAAAATCTCCATAGGTTTCCAGCAGAACTGATGAAACTGCGAATGCTGCATGAGGAGACGTTCTACATGGTGGATCGTCTCCAGGCGCTCCGGAGTGAAGATGTTGTGCTCCCCTTTCCCCTGAGCCACAAACACCAGCTCGATCCTCCACAGAGCCTGGCTCTGCATGTAGTAATTAGGAGCAAATCTGCGCTTCCTAATGAGTGGAAGGGAGGAGTTTCCGTCCCATAATCCCTGCTCCTCTTCACCTCCAGGACTCTTGTCCCTCCTCACCCCCTCCTGACTTGAGTCAGCCTCAGTTCTTGTTTCTCTGGCTTCTTCTGTTTTTAAAGTGCTACCTGTTTGAAAGGAGGACTTCACTTTCTTCCTCTCTGTCCAGTTGAAAACTCCCCTCTCCGCCAGCTTCTCCAGGACAAGCTCCTTGAGTTCCTCAGACTCCATGTCATCGACGTCCCGCCTGCGCCTGTCCCAGGACCCCAGCTGAGACTTCACAGCGATGGTGAGAGCATCAAAGCGTTCAGCTGAGAAGTGACTGTGAACCTCAAAGGCACTGTAGGAGAGGTCTATGTCCAGAGGAGGGCAGTAGAGCAGCATGTAGGCAAACAGGGTGCAGGGCATGAGGAAGGCCACCCCTAAGACCACCCCGCTGGCCCAGGGTTGTGTGTAGACCCACCCCACTCCCCTCCACAGCCCACAAACCCCTACAGTCCCCGAGAAGCAGCCATGCCCCGCAGCGTGCGCCACCCCGTCGTCCTCCTCCTCCTCTTCCTCCTCATCACCACCCCAGCTGGTGCGAAACAGCAGCGCCTCGTCCTCCACATCCATGCTTGCACCTGTGAGCGACACATTACACCACCTCATTATTACTCGCTCGCAGCTCTTGCAGCGAACGCGAGGGTGAAATAGATGTTTGAACTACGAACTGTTGACACAAGTATTAGGCAAAATGAAGGACAGGGGAACCTCCAAATCTGTCCTGAGCAAGCAAGGGTGTGAGGGAATTAAGTTTGTTCTAGAGCTGCTGTGAGCCAAGGTCCTCCACTGCTGAGCTCATTAGCAGAAAATTAAAGGAGGGGGTGAGGTGGAAATGGGGTTCAAGGGCTTAGGAAAGAAAAGAAAGAAAAATGTTGGCAGCTTTCTGCTTTGAGATGCTGCTCACAAGAGCTTGGGGTTGAGTCAGGGTAAAAGCTGCGATTTTCTTCCTCTCCCTGTCAGCCCTTATCACCTGGAGAGAGTCCACCAGTGGCTGTCAAGGTGTGTGTGTGGGTGTGTGTGCGTGTGTTGGCGTGTGTTTGTGTGTGTGTAGAAAATTAAATAATCTCACCTGTCTAATTACTGACAGAAAGAGCAAGCGGGGTATTAGAAACAGTTGCTGGCTTATCTCCTGTGATGGACAGGTCTTGCCTAATGGTGTCAATGGGTGCCTCTTATTTAGACTCTGGTGCTCATGATATGCTGCTGCAGATGGTTTGCATTCTGATGGCAGCGAGCGTTCTCCAACTGCGGCAATTCATCTGCACTCTTTAAGGCCGCACTCTAAGGTCAGTCAGGTGAGGCACTGAATCACGATTAAGTGTGAACAATAGCTGAGCTCCGCTCTGCAGCTGAAGTGAAATCCATCATAAAAAGAAATTAGCTGTTTGTATTGCTCGATATATACCACAAATGATGAAGAAAGCGGAGACAAAGGTCTCTTCACAGACAAACCTTGAATTCATAATTAAATGAATAGAAAATAAAAGGTCAGCCGATTTAGGGACTTTTATTTTGTGCTCTGAAGTCAGACTGAAGTTCACACCGGGACCGTGTTCGGTTACTCAAAGTGCACCAAGGTCTTAAAAACGTCAAGACGTAAAAACCACCAATATATTGCCCTTTAAAATGAGATGCGAGAGAAGGTGACAGATTTAGAGAAAAAAAAAGCTGCAACACTTTTCTCTCACCCAGAAGGACTAATGAGGCAATTTGGAAATGTAACATCATAACCAACAGTTATGATGTAGAGATGATTTAAACCATGTTTTTGATTAAGTCTAGATGCATTAAAGATAATCAAAGCTTTAGTATGTAACTGGTATTCACAAAAAGGTTTTTGATACATTTCTTAATATTGTCACTATGTTGTGACATCATAAGAGAAAATCTGTTTAAAAATAAAATCAAGCTCCACCATAGCAAGATGAGATCCTGCAACCAGATCCAAAATCTGCTCTTTGTGGAACTTTGTCCTCCAAGATGTTCAGCCCTCGCCAATACCAATTATTACATTTGCTCTTCAGCAGGTACGTGTTGCAAACAGGCAGTAAGGGCAATTCTGTATTTGATCCTGTATTTACAAATAAACATGGAAGAAGGCCATTAGCTGCTGAAGTGTTTGCAAAAGTCATAGTGTACAGGACATGTTTACCCAGGTCTGACATGGAAAGCTGTGTCAAATTATCCTTAAATGATTACTCAATTGAAATTGCAATTGTAACATTTAAACTAGAAAATATTTTCCTCAATTTGTTTAAAGCTGGTCTTTTTGTTCAATTCAACTTTTCTTCGGGACCCCGATTCTAGATATTATTAATTTTGTGTATCAATTTATTAAAATATGTCACGGTATTTCAGCAGCAGAAAGTATATTTTTGTTTCTCTACTTCAAATAAAAAGAATTACATTCTGCTATACATATTTTAAAGTCTATGCTTGTACAAATGCAGTGATATCTTACGACTACAGGCCACCGAAACAGTTTCACTCAAGGTCACCATTACCAGGAGACTCATACCAACCCATTCATATTTCACACTCCAGTTAAAGCAGACAATGTATTCATGTTTCCAGTGGAGAAAAATCTCCCACAGTGGGACAAAGTCAGACTGCAGTTCACTGATAATGCGGCGGCTCACGGACATCTGTAATGAGCCCATCATTAAAAGTTTTCGCTCTTCACTTTCAGAAAGCTTTTAATATCAAATGTCCACACGACTCAGAAGGGCTAATGCTGTTTCATGCCACATTTTCTCCTTTTATGTAATAGATAATAAAGCCTTTAGAAATGAAAATTGAGAGCTTCACACTGAATCCAATATTCTATAAAGGACACCAATTTTCAGCTATTTTCAACCACAACCGTGGTTCATCTGTTTTATTTTTTTTTAAATTAAGAGAACGTGGACTTTTAAAAAGGGGAGGGACAGCGTTAATGTGAACTTTTTGAACTTTTAAGGGAACAAATTTATTTATGATTAAAGTACAACTGCAATTATTGAGTTATTTAGCAATTTTTTTCAGCTGCTACTTGATTACACAGCTTCTAATTCTGAATTAACAAGGATAAAAGAGCTTGTACCTCTTCAGCCTTTCCATTTAGTCAACACTTTGTCAAACCACCTTTTCTGCAGCTGCGGGTCTTTTTGGTTTCTACTTTCGAGGGACTGAAGGTTTTCTTTCTTCAATCCGATTGGGGAAAATCTGTGAACATTAATTTTCAGCACTTTTATTTGGACAAACCTTTGAAAATCAAGTATCAATTATTTTTCCCCCACTTCACTATAATGAGCCACTTTGTTCTGCTGGTCCATCACATAAAATCCCAATAAACACTTATTGTCTGTGGTTGGAAAATGGCAAATTATGAAAAATTTCAATAGGTATAATTACCTTTACAAGTTGCTGTATAATTTTCTGTCCTTGGCTGCGGTCTGAAGGTAGAATTATCCGTTATCTGCAATCAGCAAAAACCATTGCTGACAAATGTTTTATGTACTGCAATATGCAAGGTACCTCGACAGAGAAGATCAGTTATGTGATATTTCCAAGACAAATACGTGTCTTATAATTCTTTATTGCCTGCCAATGAAACTGACTACAGCTGGTGGAGTTTGATGATTAGATCCTCCTAATCCTGTTATGTTTCATTTCTGTCTCTCTGCCTTGTTTTAATAATGCCACTTCTACTTCTTGAGTCGACAGGAGAGAACAGAAGGCTCCAGGACTAGCGCAGCGACATAATGAGAGGAGTGGAACAGAAAGTGGAGAGGAGAGAACAGCTTGGCTAATGACCACTAAAGTACACAATCCTGCATTTATCAGCTGTTCAATAGCAAAGATATTAATAACGGAGGACAAACTGGATTAGAAGTGTACAGTTACATTTCCACAGCTCCATTTCTTTCCACATCCACATCCAATTTGATGTGCTGATTTCCTGGAGCCATTGCGGAGTTTCTGAGAGTCGTAAGTGCATGTCAGTCGTTACGCAAAGCTTTGCGCTACCCTTCATCTGTCTCCGTGAGTCTACCGACACCTGCCAGTGAAGGGGAGCAGAGCTAATGAGAGTGATGCACGGCCTGAGGGACGCATCCGTTCTCCCTGTCTGATGAGTCTGATGCTTCTTCGCATTCAAGAAAATCAAGCCTCGTGCACAATAGTTATGAGCAATGCACAGCTGTAAAGCACCGCGAGCGCTGCGGAGCCGTGGTATAACTAATGTGTTTACAAGCCGCCGGATTTGTTCAACATTGCTGTTTTTCTGCAAAGATTAAGAGAACACGGTGGATTTAAATCCTCATGCAGGTGAGGATTAAAGCTAGACTGCAATTTGACTTCCCGCATTGTTTGTTGGGATAAAAAAGGAGCTGCCTCCCAGATAACGCCTGGATTATTAAAGCTATTTTGTCATTAGTGAATCACCGTTTTGTGTTTTTCCTTAAAATGCGGCACCTGGATCTAAAATAGAACTGATAAATGCATGAAGCAGAACGAAGTGAATCTCTGTGCATGTTCCGAGAGGAATGAACATCCTCTTGTATAATGTATGGTGTGTTACTGGATGATCTTGCGCACCCTCATGTTGGACTCACTTGGGAACTTTTTCTGGAGCTTTAAATATATATATATATATATTTTTTTTCTCCAAAGTTTTGTAGCTCAGGTGTTCATGCTGTATCTGTCTTGGTGTGGGAAGAACATGAGCTGCATGTGAGGAGGCTCTTTGTGCAGCGTAGGAATGAAGGCGCCGATGAGCGAAAAAGAAAATCATAAGTCTTAAATATTTAATCTTTTAGGCGTGTAGACACCATGAAAATTAGGCAGCAATTTTTCTCCTCATTTTCCAGGGCAGCAAAAGCAGTAGGACGTGTCTTTAAATCTGCATATTTTATCCTTGTGGGTTTGCTGAAATCAACTTGGCATCAAAGTCACAGATGCATCTCAACAAACAAGAATATCAGAGTTCATCAATTTTGCTCAATAACTGAACGTCATATTGATTCATAAAAAAAAAAAGAAAGAACAAGACATTTCAGGAACTAATTTCTGTTAATTTAGATAATTCTGGCTTACAGCTTGAGAAAACCCAAAATTATAAATATTACATAATAAGGAAGGATTTTTAATACAGAAATATGCATGTCTCTATGGATATTTCCATATTACACTCAGTACTTGGTCATGGCTGCTTTTGAATGAATTACTGTATCAAATCAGTGTGGTATAGAGGAAACCAGATGTCGCTTTAAGAGCATCCATCAGTTTGTCTCCGCTGTTGGGTCTGGTGTCTCTCATCTTCCTTCCCTGTAGTCGTTTTCTCCTTGAAGGCGGTAAGGAAGTTGTGGACTTGTCTCTGGTTCCTGAGAGTCTTAACACCAGGAATACGACAGGTGGAGTCCATGTTCTGCATACATCCGTGAATAACTTGAGGCCATTTAAGATTTTACTTGCGTTCCAAACTCTTGGATTTGCTTTAAAATCCCTTCAAGTCTGTGGTTATTCCCATTGCTCATGCATATTTTCCTAACAGATTTTTTTTTAAACTTCGCATTAATATATTTTGCAGCACTCCGAGAAAGCAGTTTCTTTAGTAATGAAGTCTTGTTGCTTAGTATGCTTGCATATGACACCAATGACGGCCTGCAATACGACTACCAACTCATTTCTTCCCACATTTTTGTTGTTCACAACACAGTATTTCTGTATTAAAAAATGCTTTCTATTTGGTTTTCAGAAACTGAATGTTAGATCTGCACTAGCATGTAACCCATAATTATGAAAAATAACAAAATGAAATGCTTGCAGTATGTACACTGGTAGCTTCCCTGTGCATGTTTTTGGTTCTTTTAAACAATCTGAAAAAGGATGGTATTCATCAAAGGACAGGACATCAAGAAAGAAGTTAGGAAATCCATCCAGATGTGTAGAGTTACAGAGATTAATAGATTAAATAACTGTATGTAAGCATAGATTATTATCTGTAACAATATTTTAACCAGAACCTAAACTATCATGTACAGCTGACATAAATTTGGTCAGCGTGGTCAGGAACGAGCCAGGAATCATCGAGGCACAGAGACGATGTAGAAGCTGGCATTGCAAGTTTTCATTCAAGAACATTTATTGTTACGAGAACTAGCTGCTCGATAAACAAGTCTAAATGCAAGTATCTTTTAATGATGGCTGACCACACAGACAAGGTAAAGGGTCATCTGCAGTAAAGTGGTGTGTTCAGATAAGATAAGGATGTTGTCTTGTGGTCACAGTGCGTATCCAGATGTGCACTTTAAACTGGGAGAAGTAGAAGTGGAACACTAAACTCAAAGAATGCTGTGCCATGTGGAAAGCATGTTGATGGTGGAATCATAATGTGGGGTTTTGCAAAAACAAAACAAAAAGAAAGAGCCGATCTCCAGATCTTAAACCAACCAGGTGTGCCATGGGAAGAATGAGGCAGATCGGATTTCTGCTTCTTCCCAATGATTGGAGATCAGTTTTAGCAAAGCAAATAAAACCTATTTACTTGTATGTCAAACAACAAATCTAAATCAAAGAAAGCCTGATCAAAAATCCATCAGGGACTCCACCAGAATCTTGTTAGTGACTAAGCACTTAGTGAAGCAGCAACAACAAGGTGTAATTAACCAATTGCAGGGTGTGGTGTTTTTTTTAGACCCGATTAATGACTTGTTGTTACAAACCCGTGTGAGATCAGTTACTACTAACTAATTAATCATATTCAAGTTCCTCTTGGCAGGATATTTCAATGATGTGGGACATTAAAAAAAACAAAAGGCCTAAAAACCAACCCCACAGAAACTCAGACAGGAATAATTACTTGTCTTTAAATCTTAAAAGTCGGTGTCATGGGGATGAAGCAGGAGCCTGTAGCAGTGCCAGCCTCTTGAATCTTTCAACTATCCCTATTTTTCTCGGTCTCCCTGAGCACTAGATTCACTTTCTGCCTTTCACTCTGCTGCTCTTCTCCACCCTTCAATCTTTCTGCTTTTTCTCTGCGTCTTCCCCTCGGAGGTGAGAGATTTTTAACCTTGCCTCTGACGACAGCTTTAAACCTCCCTCCCACCTCTACCTTCTTCAGTTTATCTCCTCTCCATCTTATCTGATACGGACACCACATGCTACCTCTCTTGCCCTCCATACACACACACGCACGCCCACACGCATACACACTCAGGCTGATGTAAAGTCAGGTGGAATCGCACCCAATTTAAAGAGGCATTGATTTCCCCCACCAGTGCTCTATGAATACATTTCTTATGCATGAGCACCCAGAATGATGTTTATATTCGGCGTGCTTTCTATTCTCCACCACGGCCTGAGTGTTATGCTTCGACTCAAACTCTCAAGATCCAATTTGGGCGAACAGAGGTGCTCGTTTCTCTCATTGTTGATGAATTGCTGCTCACGCTGCTGGAGGAGCAGAAGCAGCATGCAAGGTGAGTGAAGCATGGTGGAGATGAAACATTTATACGTTTCCCCGTCCTTACAGTCTGAATAAACAAAAAACCGAGTAAGTAAGCCCTAAATTTGTTTCAGTTTTTCTTTATCGGCTGCATAATTTGCAAATTAAAACACACAGTGACACTTATTAACCCAAACTTTTAGTGATTTATCAAACCAATTAGCTCACATTTGTTTAGCAGGTGAGTGCACCCAGAAGTCAGCTTATTTGCATTTCCTGAATAAGTAAAAAGCAAATACCTTTAATGGCGAAGGAAGACTTACCTGAGGCTGATCACACAGGAATCACAGGTGGAGCGTTCAGGCCTGCCTGGTCCACTTTTATAAAGCTGAACTTGACCTCTGCAGCTTCATCTGCTCCATGCGCCGATATCTGAACATGAGGAAAAAAGAAAAAAAAAAAAAGATTAAACTGCTTTTTTTTTGACATAGTTAATAACTCACAAGGTAATAGAAATAGATCCACCCAATGAGCCCTTATAAGAAAATGCCACACACACAAAAATAAATCCACTTTCCTCCCTCACTCGGCTGGAATCTCCTGATTTAAACACCCAGCTCTTATTCTCCTTCAATGCGCCCAAGTCCTTTTCCTCCTGTTCTGGTGCTTCCCTCCCCTCCTTTTCTTACCCGGTTGTCGAGGCGACAGAGTCAGTGAGAGACATTTCTTCCCCAGAAGCTCCCCTCACTCTCTCTCTCCCTCTCCTTTCTCGTGGCTTTGTTCAGCACGCTCTGCTGGCTGGCCCAATAGTGAGAGAAACGCGGCTCAGAAACCCCCACACACGATGATGCTGAAAGGCAAAAAAAAAAGAAAAAAAAAAAGAAGCCAAGCGGGGTGTTTTTACCTCGATAGAAGTGTCACTTTCAGGGAATGAGTGCTTATTTGATCGGGTAGAGAGGATCATGTTACAAGAGCTGCCTTGATGCAGCAGCAGAGCCCCCTCTCATCATGCTGGAGTTGGTATGGTCTGGTCCAGACTCAGTTGGTGGGGTGTGCTATAAGGGGGTGATCAGAATAACTGGCTACAGTGAGGGGCAGATTAAAATTACCAACTGATCAGGGTTTATTAGCCCACAAGTAAATTTTTCAGAGAAGACAAATCACTTCCATCTGCTTCTCAGGTTGCGTTCAGCACCTGTAACAGGCTTTAAAGAGAGCAGTGATTGGAGTTGTCATGTTTAAAAACGCCAAAAAATACCCTGTTTCTGACTGTGGCGCCCTCACTCCACCTGCTCTCGTCTAACAGGAACAAGGAGCTCTCCAGGTTTTCTCCAACATCCATCAAACCCCCTTTGTTCATGTGCAAGCCGGACTGATCACAAGGTAATAATTCATCAAGCAAAGGAGAATCGGGGCGGTCGCTCTGAAGTGAGACTTCACAACCACAAACAAAGCAGGTTCGGTGGTGCACACGACCACAAACGTGTGTGATAAGAGTTATAACATATCTGATGTAGAAAAACAACTCATAAAGTCTCCATTGTTTAAAGTTTAATGAGCCTTTTGGACTTCATTTCAACAGACACGTATCACAAATATTGGCAGGCATGAACTCGGAGGCAGCAGCCGATACAATATACATTTAAATAATACAAAACGCACGTTCATTCACACGTCTGCACATGCACACTGAGCACATACATGCGGAGGTAAACGGGGGGGTTTCATAAGGTGTGACTTTAGGACAGGACTATGGCGCTACTGTCTGATGGTTACATAAAAACTCATATTCCCAGTAGTACCCATCGCATTTAGGATGAATGGATTGAAAAATTATAAGGAATGTTTTCCCAGACCGAGTAGGAGCCCTGCTCATTTTTTAAGAAATCTAAACTTAAGGAGGATTGCACACTACTATGAAACTTGAGAACAAGCAACAGATGAAACATCTTCTAAAATATTTAGAGAAAAGGTCAGAATGGAGGCGGATCTGGGTAACGTTGGGTCCATGTTTACATCAGTGAAAGGAAAAAAAATACAGGAAAATAGCTGAGTCCTGAGTTATTCATTTTAAGGGCATTTCCACAGAACATGAGTGCAGGTAAGAAATTAGGAGTTGATCTGGGAAAATGTAACAAAGTCACTATTTGGATATGAAGTCAAACAGTTCTACTTCTGTATTTCCATCATTTGACAGACATTTCAGTAATCAGCACTAAGTGATGTTCCTTCTCTATATCTAAACCAAACATGGAAATGAATGGTGGGAAAGCTTTCCTTAATGACAACACACAAAAGCTGCTACAATACAAATGAGCTGATATGTAAATGTGACTCAGCATTAAATGTTGATGTTTACCAGAGCTACAGAGCTGAAAAAGCAACATCTATTCACAGAATCATTTTTAGGAAATTGACTGCAGTGTGTCTTCACTGTTGCGTTGCAGTGTTACGATCGATGTTGTGTTGGTTTTTGAATTTACTACCGGCTCTCCTGAGCAAAGGGGAAAACGGCCGGCATGAAAATATGACTATGGGTTCATGGCATCACAGTTTTTACATAAAAGTTATAATGTGCAGCACAATCCAATTGGTTTTATTGTCTTATATCTTACTGTCGCTAATGGATTGCTTACTGCAGCTTTAGAACAGCGTTACATTAGTAACAATGTTGGGTGAAGCTGTTTTAGTTCACACACCATCAGGGCCTGCATTTGGCAAAACCAGAGATATTTCCAACCACCCGAATTTGTCTTTTTTGTAAATGAGGGAAAAGTTTAATATCCTTCTTTCAGCCAGCTGATGGCAGTGCACAGCTACAGGTGGAGGAGGGACAGCAGTGCTGCATTATTCTATGTTTCATACAGTTGTGGAAACCGTTTGGTTACTCCACCATTTTCTTTGGCTTTCTGAGAAGGACTTTAATCTGCAGGAACAGTGTGATGGACAAACTGAAGCTGAAATAAAAAGTTAAGAGTTCTGGATCTAACACTTCTTTAGCATCTGATAACTGCAAAGGGTTAACACCGTTTGATAACAAAATAGAAGCATAAATAATTCACATATCATTTACAATACCTTCACAATTATAGCAGAATCCTCTAAATTAAAACAAACACGTTGTCCTGAAGCAAGAAAAAAAAAACAATCCAAAAGAAAACAGATTTTGTTCCTGGCTGTTTTTCCACATGTATTACTTAAATAAGAAGACTTTTGGCCTGAGTGGATAAATAATGGTCCTCTGTACCTAACATTCACAGTTAAACACAGCCTCAGTGTGCTCAACAACAAAGCCAATGGGGGAAAAAAAGCTGATCTTAATGTGCTTTAGGTGTTCCTGCTCCACAGACTCTGTCTACAGTAAACTCACATACACTCAAACTCAAAGCTACCCGCTGATCAAGCAACCCAATTTCTTCTGGCTACCACAGATGCGTCTCCCGAATCTCTGAGATGATGGTATTAGCTTTTTTAAGCGCCTGAGGGGAAAATAAACAAAACAGGCGAAAGAAGATGGTTAAATTGCTGACCTAAAAAAAAAGTATTTGGTGTTTGTTATTTATTCAAAAGCAGCATCCTTCAGTTTTACCTCGAGCATCTGAGCGACCTCGGTGCGCTGCTGCGCGGTTTCCTGTGACTCGATGAGCAGCTCCTGCAGCAGCGGCTGCTTATAGAGCTGACCCACCAGCTCGCTCTGCAGATGCTCCTTCACATGATTCACCAGGAAATGCATCACTGTCTTGGGCACGCTGCACACGCACACACACCCCCACACACAGAGCCAAGAAAGTTTCAAAAGTTAGAGAGTGACAATCAACAACAGCTGAATGGTGCGACCGACTCAGAGGGGCAGTGGGAGCCCTCTGGCGTTCTGGGTGTGTCCCAGTCAAATCGAACCTGTCTTGGATGCCTTTTCGAACAATCAGGAAGTAGCACTTGATGAGTCGCTGGATGACCTCGCAGTCCCGCTGCTCCTTCGCGCTCAGTTTGCGGGATGCGGGCATTGCCTGGCAGATAGGACGCGACGTGAAACTTTATGCCGCGCGCGATCAATTAAATCCTAAACGTTTCGTGCTTCTAATGATCCCATCACTCACCGTGTCAAGGAGGTTAATGGCTTGGCTTTTACTCGGACTGCCAAACCCCACGGCTGGAGTTCTCTCCTCACTAACCTTCTCGTTCTTCCACCGCTTCCCTCCATCAGTGGCGTCAGCCTGAGAGCAGGAATGCAACAAAGGCAATGGGCAAAAAAGCAATTTCACCGAGTGTGAATCTCACATCGTATAACGCTTGGATGTGAAACATACAGATTGCGGCTTCGTCGAGCGCAGCGCCTGCTGTTTGATTTGTCAGGATGAGTGAGAGACGTGAAGGTTTGCTGTAGGACACAAACAAACAAATTGTACCTGCTGACTGTTGACGGATGCCGAGACCTGCGCTGCATCTGTAAAGTCCGGATGCTTTGTGTTGATATAAGCGAGCTCTATGGCCACTAAATTGTGCACCTGACACACAAAAACAGAACAAAATGGCTCAAAATGTCAGTAAGATTTTGTTGTTTCCTATAATTAATAGAAGTCCACTAATCAATCAGACTGAGATCAGATTCTGGCAATTTTCCTCCTGATCAGCAGATCAAATACAGAGAATTCAGAATAATTTTTTGCAATATATTTTGTAAATGAGACCTTGGATCTCAATGAGTATGTAACTATGTAAATAAAGGTCAAACAAGAGAAAAAATCTGATATGAATTAGGTACAAATGTTTAGTTCCATATAGTTCCAATAGAAGCATATTGTACTTGCATTTTCAACTTAAAACCACAACTTTGGTCATAGACTGGCAGCCTACTGATTTCTCCTCCTGTTTTATTGTTCTTAGAGAAAGAAACCTGGAATTGGTAGGTCAAAAAGACAACTGGAAACTGATCTCAACCAAAAAAAAAGCTTTTTGTTGCCAGCAGTTAACCCAGAATTATAATAGTGAAGCTGCGGATTACCATCTCATTCGTGATTGGCAAGCGCTTCCTCAATAATCCAGTCACAACTTCCACAATGGAATCATGCAGTTTGGGAAATCGTAGAAGCTCCTTTAATACACACAGAGGCACACTCTAATTAAATAAACCACTGATGCATGAAAGTTGAAGTGGATAACATTCTCTTGACTAACCTGAGTGCTAAAGGAGGAGCAGTGCTGGATGATCCTCTGCAGCTCTTCATGAACCAGCTCGACGCAGCGCAGGCTGGGCTCCTCCAGACGCTTAATTTGCCTCTTTACCAGCAACTCGAAGGACACCTCGGGCACAAAAAGTGCAGGTCTTGGACCCTGCAGGGTAACAGCAGTACAATTATTTATCTGCTCTCCGCCCCGAAACGAAAAGAATGAACAGCCACAGACGCTCACCGTAGCGTTGCGGATGGCGGTGAGGATATCCAGATCGGTCAGTCCTCCCAGTGGGTCGATGGACTGCAGGGTGCGGCCGAAAGTCTCGTGGAATATGTAACAGATCCGAGCTCCACCGCAGCTGCAGGGGAGACGGGTTCAGCTGTGAGTGTGAGTTAGCTGTGATAATTGAGCCCAAATTAGATGCAGTCAACCCAAAAAATGAAGGTCAATATTTGCTCTCGACACGTTCAAGTGCATTAATCGCCTGCTGGTGAGAGAGCTGAAGAGCTGGACAGTCCCAAAAGAAGAAGCTTAAAACTCTTCAGTTTACACTCTGATGCACTCTGAAGGCGTAAGATCGCAATCCAGGGACCGGCCTCCTAACTTCTGCAAAAACTGCTAAAAACCTCTCCTTTTAACGCATGTCAATCATTTTATCAATGAGTGGTTAAAATAAGCTCTCATGTTGATACATTTCTTGTTTATTTAATCTCGTACTGCTCTAATATTTGCAGAGTTTAGTTGACACCATTCTCCTTAAAAAATAAAAAAGGCCTCCTATATTAAGATTCACATTCAGGAAATGTGAATCATGTAGCATTGCAATTAATTATTTTTTTAGTAACTGATTATTCTGACAATTCTGCATTCACTTCATTAAATATCTTGGACTTTTAATGCAACACTAGAAATACATGAAAAGAGGCGGATAAACATATAATTAGCTTGATTTTTTAAATAAAAAAATTAATTTAATTCACAAACTAAAGATTGTGTTGCCTAAAATGCAATCATATAGTTTTCCTTTAGTGTACTAGAACCATGTGAAGCTAAAACTGCCTCTTGAGGAGTTTTGGGTAAAACATATTTTCAGACAAAAGTGTTTTTATCTTAAATTCAATATATATATATATATATATATATATATATATATATATATATATATATATATATATACGTATATATATACGTATATATATATATATACACAGTATATTGTACAGTCTACACTGATCTGAATGTGTTTATTTTAAGCAAATGACATTTTTTTTAATGTGTTTACTCCAGTTAATGATTAATCAATTACATTAGTTAACGATTATTTCAATAAATGCCTACTCACAATTAAACCTTTTTTTTTCAACCCTTGTATCGTGCAGCAATCGCCTTGTCTGTATAGTTATGTTCACCCCATCAAGAGCTCATGAATAATTTTGACAACTATTTTATTAATTTAGTTATTCAGCTAGTCTGAATGTGAAAAAACAGAGTTTTTATAAGCATACTATTTTTCTCCTTGTTGGAGTTTTCAATGCTCAAATCCAGTCTTTTCCTTGACATTTTAAATGCACCACTGACACAGATGGCTTGTTTATTAAAGTCAAAAGTCTGTGTAGGAAAAACTATCCCCACCGGATCTGTGAGGCGCCTCGACAATAACAAACCCTGGATCACCAGTGAAGGAACTGCTTAAGATAAAATGAGGTTTCAGGAAGAGAGGCACGAAATTACTGAGAAGTGCACAAAAACAACCAAAAGTCCAGATTAGACAAGCAAGGAGGTATTCGGGTAAATGCCCAGGGGCAAGCTTCAGCAAACAATGTAAGAGATGTGATCAGGGATCAAGAAGAAAAGCAGGTTTCAAGCTGAAGGAGAATTACAATGATATAGGTCTGGACAGAGCCAGTGAACTGAATCTACTCTTCAGTGGGTCAGGTTCATGAACGAGCTCTGCCTTCTCCTCAAATGCCATCGATCCAATTTCCTGTTACACCTCAGCTAGTTACACCTTAGCCCCATCAACTGAACTACATTAAATTTTGTTAAAATTTTAAACGGGGAACCATGAATGTAGAATATTACATACTAACTTGAGGTTACCCCCATATGCACATTTTCTTTTTTAAAAACTGTGGTGTTTAGATAAAAATAAGCACATTATAAAAAAAGGTTTAAAACGTGTTTAATGTAAATGATTTTTAAAAAGTAAGTCTTCAACGCATACTTTTTTTGTTGATTTTTTTAACTGCAAGAATAGCTCGAGAAAGTCGATTCTGTAAAAATCACGCACATGTTTTGATTCTGATCAAAACATTTTCTTCGGTGTGGAAGCTGAAAGAGAGAGGAGGTACTCACAGCTCGGACGTTTGGATGTGCCTGGCTGTTCCCTCGATGGTGTTGCAATAATCACTGGCAAACTTGGTGACAATTTGCAGCAAAGTGGCGCTGTGATCCTCCACCGGCTGACCGTAGCTGTTGAGCTGTGCTTGGTACTGGGAACTCAGCACCGTCACCCTGGTTTTGAGGTCTGGCAGGCAGTCCCGGATGTGGTGCATGAGCAGCCTGCTGAGAGTTTTGGCCAGATAGCGTGAGCCGGCCCGCGAGGCGAGCGAGGGGTAGTGGCGCTGGAGGAAAGCCTGTTCGTCTTTCATCGAGTCCTGCAGGCTCTTCTGGGTGTTGATGTCATGCTGGCTCCTAGAAGGAGTAAGGAGGGACATCACTGATTAAGTCAAGTTTATTTGTGTAGCACATTTGACATTTTGTCAAATGCCAACATAAAGATCAACAAACAAATATCCATCAAATTTATTGATCAATGTTCAAGTTATTATGAGTCAAACACACTCTAAGCAGGTCTTGATGTAAAAAAACCCTCAATTTTCAGGAGTTTTCTGGAAATCTGTTCCAGATTAATGAATGATAGAAACTGAATGCTGCTTCTTCATAACCAAAAGATCACACATCTTTAACGCATTTTGATACTTAACCATTCAGTGATTTATAAGCCAACAGAGGTATTCTAATGTCTATTCTCTGAGCTACAGGGAGCAAATGTAAAGACTTTACATTTGCTTTACATTGCTGTAGTGATGTGCTCTATCTTCCTGGTTTTAGAGAGAATGAAAACAAAACAACACTATCAAACTTAAATTAATTAAATTCCAAACCTGTTTACCACCCCGATAATCCCAAGCCGGATGGGAATGACTCGACCCAGAAGGACTTCTAGAGCATCGGTTCCAGCGTCCATCAGGTCCAGTTTGCTAACAACAAGCAGTGTCCGACGACCTGACAGATAAAAAAAACAAAAACAAAAACAAAAAAACAACAGAAGTCAATATCACAGCTCACAGGCAGAGTAGTACAGAACATATCAAGACTGCAATGTATATAATAAAATAGAACATTTAAACTGATAGATAGCCTGATTTCCAATCACTGCACAGATTCCAAGAACAATCTAATAGCCTCTGAGAAGACATATATATGCACTACATCTACTGATCCATCAACTCTTCTAAATGCACTGAGGGCAACGCTTCTTTTTAAAGTAATTGCTGAAGGCCTGAACGTTAACAACTGTACACACTAACCACCTTAAAAACTGAAATCTTCCTGCATAGTTAATCATTTAAAAAGCACTCAATCCTGATTACTTGTGGATAGTATGAGCCATGAGAAAGAAAACAAGATGTCTTACCATCTGGATCAACCTCACGAGCCAGTTTCAGCGCATCGGAAGTGGCCAAGTCTGAGTTAGCCGGGGACACTGCAAGAATAAGGGAGTTTGGATTGGAGATGAAGGACAGGATCATTTCTTGGACTTGAGCTTCAATGTCTTCAGGTTGGTCCCCAACAGGAACCTGGAGTGGCCACAATAGAGAGTTGACATATGTTAAAATATTCAAAGCACACAAGACAAACTGAGGAGAGTTTCTGACTTCACTATAGGCATTTTATTAAGGAAAAACAAATGGCGGCTGAGTTTACCTTGGTGATTCCTGGTAAGTCAACCAGAGTCAAATTAAGAACATTGGGGGAAAAAATCTTCAGATTTATGGCTTCAGGACTGATTCCCTGGAAAACAAGGAATGTGTATCAAACAATAACAAAACAGAACTAGAAAATTTCGGAAGAAATTTAGCCGGGGCCTGCCAAGGCGCGGCCGTGGGGTTCGGGCCCGGAGTCGTCACGCCACAAATCGGCGTCGACGCTAAAGAACGCCGCGATGTGATCAGTGGCACGCGGAGAACCGCAAGAACGTTAAGCGAGGCGGACGTGCACCGTTCGGTACGATTTAAAATGTTGTCAAGGCTTTTATTTTGGAAGTTTTGTTAAACTTCATTTCAAAGGGCCAAACTAATCCCATGCGTAATAGTCCTTGGGTTAAAATAGTTATATAATGCTCAAAACACAAGTAGCTGATGTAAAAATATGCAAGGCTTTTATTTTGAAATTGTCAGTATGCTTCATTTTAAAGTTCCGAACTAATACCACGTGTAAGAGTGCTTCGGATGAAAAAGTCAAATAAAGCCAAAAAGAGCAATTACGTCATGTAAAAATATTCAAGGCTTTTATTTTGAAATTGTCAGTATGCTTCATTTTAAAGTTCCGAACTAATACCACGTGTAACAGTGCTTCGGATGAAAAAGTCAAATAAAGCCACAAAGAGCAATTACGTCATGTAAAAATATTCAAGGCTTTTATTTTGAAATTTTCAGTATGCTTCATTTCAAAGGGCCAAACTAATACCACGTGTAACAGTGCTTTGGATGAAAAAGTCAAATAAAGCCAAAAAGAGCAATTACATGATGTAAAAATATTCAAGGCTTTTATTTTGAAATTTTCAGTATGCTTCATTTTAAAGTTCTGAACTAATACCACGTGTAAGAGTGCTTTGGATGAAAAAGTCAAATAAAGCCAAAAAGAGCAATTACGTCATGTAAAAATATTCAAGGCTTTTATTTTGAAATATTTGTTAAGCTTCATTTCAAAGGGCCAAACTAATACCATGTGTAACAGTGCTTTGGATGAAAAGTCATATAGAACTACAGTGATGCGTATTTGTAGTACAAATCAGCAGCCAATAGCCTCTTGAGATCCGTTGCTATGGTAAATAATGGTCTCAGCAGGTGTGAGCTCTGAGCTCTGAGCTCTCAAACACACAAGTGTGTTTGAGCAAACACGTTTTACTGAAAAAAAGCATTGGAAACAAATCCTTCTTGTTCGGGAACCGTAATACATATTCGAAAAGCGTTTGGAGCGTATGACAGGCCTATGTGTCTTCTGCGATAGTCCCGAGATTCATATCTGTACCTCACTCAGAGCATTTACAGTGATGAGAGAAAGAAATGTTGTGCCCAGATCTGAACCGAGATCGGCTCTCACTCTAATTTGAGCAAAAATGAGAAACTTTGGGTCGCTTAGAGGCAAATTGTGGACAAACCGTAACTGGTACCGACGAGCCGTCTTCACTTTCGAAGAGATCACAGACGTATCTACAAAATGAAATTTGAATGGCATTTCTAGGTGAATTTGTGACGACACAGAAAATCCTCAAAAATAGGGTATTTCCAGGATTTTTCCCATTGACTTATAATGGGGTTTTTTTCGTAGTTTTTTGCGAATTATGTCGCCACGTTAAGCCCAAATCCCACCAAAAGTAATAGCTGGAATGGCGTGAATTTTCTGCACGTTTTGATACCTCATTTGTAGGTGTGCACCCAGCAGTACGAGCCGCATTAATGGTTACGGAAGAAAAATAAAGAAGAAGAAAGAAACACTTTCTCCGACAATAGTAATAGGTTCCTGCCATTGCTTTGCATGGCAGGCCCCAAAAAGCAAATATTACTTTCTGATCCAATTTCAAGAAATCTTTATACCTTATTATCACCCGTGCCTCGGTTTGTCTCTGATTCAATCTCCTTACGGATTTCCTGAAAATCTGTAAAGATCTGCGAAATGTATGCCAGAAAAACATGTGTTATGCGTTTAACTTAACTTATGACACACAACCAAGGAAACGCTTACCTGACTGCAAAGAAAAGCATACCTGATTCTTGGAGTGCAAGAAAGTACCCCACTCTTCAGCTTTAATCCCTGAACAAAAAATGAGGTTCTTTTAACAGAATGCAAATAAGACAAAGCGTAGGTAAAAATATTTAAAAAAATAACACCAATGCGCTGTTTGAGTTGAATACTGCACAATGAGTGAAAGATGTAATAAAACATTGAATGAAGCTGAATACAGACAAGCCCATGCAGATTAAATATACAGAGACCTGGGTAGCTGTTTTGAGCATTTTGCTTAATCCCATTTCCTAAAAAAGTGGTGAAGAAGAAGAGGAAAAAAAGGCTTTATGTTAGAAAAGTGAAACTGAAGACGCACACGATATAAGCAGAAGTTCAAACAATACGTTAAAGAAAGAAGCACACATAAGCAAGTTTAAGCCGTCTCCATAACTTCACAGAAATGTCAGCCGTATCTCTTCAAGCTAATAGCTTCAGGCTATTACGGTAGTTCAGTTCAGGCATTTAAACTGAAAACAATTTTACTGACATAAAATAAGGAAGATTAATGCTTAGGTACCATTCTCAGATTTTAGTCTTTCCTTCAGAGGAGGGACATTAACCAGCTGCAAGACAAGGGGACGTCTTGTGACTATTCCTGATCCTCGAGGCAAGAAATCTCGTCCAACCAGGCTCTCCAACACTGAGCTTTTCCCACTGCTCTGTTGTAGGGAAAAAATGAGTGTAAATACATCCACATACACTGATACTCCTAAATTAATGTGTAACTCCTTGCCTTTGGAACTAAAAAGTACAATTTACCCGTGTATTAATCTCAGGATAAAAATAGCTGTTCTGTAAAGGCCTCAAACTTTTTGGGGGGGGGGACATTAGTGAACAAACAGCATGAAAAAGACAAAGACTCCTTTGTCTTTTTCATGCTGTTTGTTCACTAGAAAGGCTAGGAATAAAGTTCTGGACAGGTCTGTAGTAGAGTTAGCATATAAAACAAGATCCATAGCTATGAACAAGCCACAGAACCCTGTTCAATCAATCGGTCTACCATTTTAAATTCCAATAATACACACAGACTTGTGAGAAATTCAAGATGAATCAAAACTTCTCAAATGCACTTTAGAGTCCAAGGTTGTTTTTTCTCCAGCTACCTGCCCTGCAGAATAAACTGAAAAGGACACTTTAGTTTCTGATTACCCATTTTATTGACTAACCTGAGATCCAACCACAACTATTTGAGGAAGCTGTATGATTTCTGCCCCCACGGTCAGGAAGACCTCCTGCAGCCGGTTGATAGTGGGAATCAGAGTCTCCATCCTTCAAAAGGACTGGGAACTCTTCCTAATTTGAGAAAACCATGTTAGAAATAATAGAAAGTTCACCTGTATCATAAGTGCAAATGTCTGTGATTTTTATAATCTATATCTACAGCAAAAGCTGTATTTTGCCATCAATACAAAATTACAAAATACATTTTGAATAAAGTGAAAGGAACGGTTTGCTTCGCTCCAGGAAGAAGTGGTCCTGATGATGGGGGAGAAACGCCCCAATCCCAAACCGACAGCAATCCTCTCACGTTACACACAACCTAAGCCTTGATTTACAAATATAAAATCGGACTACATGTTGTAGGTAGCATAACGTACCCTCGGTATTATTACACTGCAACAAATGGTCGCAACACTGGCCGAAGGAGTCGATATTACGCTAACCCCAGCTGGCTAAAGGCAGGAAGTGTGTGATGAGCGATTTGCTAATGCTAGTTTAGCCGTCAAAACAGCCGTTGTTACCGCTTACCTTCCTGTAGTTTAAAAAATATTCTTTATTTATCCAACTTGTCGGGTTCTCATGCTTAATATAAAGAGCCGAGTGTCAAAAAAGAAACATTTTTCTTCGGACCGACATCCACAATCAGCAGTGAAATGAACAAACTGTCCCTCAACGTCAGAGGCGGTACCATAGAACTATTCATAAATATGATTGGTCAGAAAACTGACATCACGAGTTCTCCTGACGTGGGATTGGTTGGAAGAAAATTCAACCGCTACGTACCATCTTTTGAAATCCTTCTCTAAACATTTTTTAATTTTAAAAAAAGTATCTAACATTTATAAATGTTTTTGAAAATAAAAATTATTCCACATAGTTGTCCCCTATTATGACCTCTTCTAAGAGTCTTAAAATAATAAAAAAAATAAACAAAGACCAGCCCATAAATTAAGGTGAAAGATATTTTTTCAGTTTTAATGTTTGCAAACATATATATAAACAAATATATTTACAAATCATACAATGGTGAACAGTATATTATGGGATAAGACATGTTGCCCACAATTCTTGGAAAAAGATAAAAGTTATCACTCAAGACAATAATAAATACCCTCCTGTAGAAGTTAGTATGCCCGAGGAAATGTAGCAGCCAGAGATCATGTGAAAATAACAGCATAAATTATTCCATTGTATTCAGATCTTGTGTGATCAGGCTGTGAGTCATTAACACCCAACAATGATGAAGGCCAGAGGAAAAAAGGGCCACATCTTCTCATCCAAGTCCTTTTTATCTGGGCGGCTAAAAAAAAAAAACAGGAAAAAAGCCGAGATATTCAGCTGTCCATGTGATCACTCAGCTGGAGATCAGGCACACGCCAGGATATCCCTGAAATTCAACTGATCCTTTCCTTTCTCCCCGTCTAAACACTGTATCTTCAAGCACTGACAATAACTCAACAGAAAAACATCAGAAGAATTAAGTTATGAATGGTTAGTCCATGTAAGAGGTGTCCATGCTCTCGCCTTCAGGGTGAAGGAGTCTCCCCGCCAAGCGCTCAATATCATCGAGGCTGAGCTGTCGAAGTGAACGTTCATAATCCTTAAGGGAATAGAAGAGGGACAAATAAAGGTAACAGTGAGAAACAGAAGACAACATGATAACATACAGTACCTGAAGATATTGAAAATGTCATAAAAAAAAAAAATATCTTAGGAGGGAGCTTCAGATTAGAGTGATGGGAAGGAGGCTTTCCAACCTAATAGGCTTGGAAATCATCACAAAAGAAAAATGGTAAAAATTGAGTAGACATTTAAAATTATCAGCAATCCTAAAGAATTGTCATTGATTACTAAGAAGGGTCTAAATATTCAACATGCCATTATTTTATTAATTTATAAATCATTTTTTAAAAGGTTTTCTGGAACTTTATTCATTAGCAGCTGGACAGGAAGAAGGGCAGAGAGAGAAGGGGAAGACATGCTGGAAACGGCCTCTGGCTGGGAATCGAACCAGAGACTGTAGCCTATGCAAATGGCTCTTCAAGATTTTATTTTAAAATATATGACTTAGCATCGCTTTATTGTCATCCGCAAAACAGAAATATTTTCTTGGTGGAATAAAAATAATTTTAAACCTAAATATAACCTGAGTATGAATAATTTTGAGCAAGAATGTAGTTGATAAAAGTGTGAAAAAAAAAAAAGATTTGGTAAATATTTTTAAAATGGAATATTTATATATATATATATATCTATATATATATATATATTTTTTTTTTATGTTGATAAAAGTACATAATTTAAAATAAACATTTTCCTCATTTGGAACCCCTTTTTTGTCCACACAAAAAAACACACCAACTTTTAACGATCATTTTTCTATGAATATTAATCTTGCACTTCCACGTAAGATGGAATTGTAAGCTAAAGTTTTGAAAAGCATTTATCTTCTTAATATTGAATTTACATTCTGCAAATGAAGCTAAAGTCATGACCATGATCAATTAAAATTGTAGATTAATTTCTGGTACTTGCCGAGGAGCTGAAGGGGCACAGCTTTTAAAAGTGGATTTTTACATGATTCATATTATTACCTTCATAAGCTGTTCGTGAACTTTAGCTGCATCTGCTGGACTGAAGTGTCTGGCTAGTATAGTGGATACAATCTGCCACACTCCTCCCTGCGGGTTGCTGCTGCTGCCGCCTGCCATCCCCGGAGCTGCAGCCCTCTCCCCCACGGGACGAATGACAAGATTCAATTTAGCCTCAGGCCCAATGGAGTAATCGCTCAGTCTGTGCTCGTCTGAAAGAAATGTGACAATCCATTACCAAAACCTCAAACAAAAGGACGGTTGGATATATATCAATTGTGAGATGCTTGTGGGTAAATCTACCTGCAAGAGCTTTCCCTTTGTAGAGTAACCGCTGCTGGTTTGCAGGGATGTTCAGTCGTTCAGACACAAGCTCCTTCACCGTGGACACTTTCTCATCTTCGGTGACCTACAGGATCAACAGAGCAATGATTTAGTTGCAGCTTCGCACGATTCCCTTTTGGATCCATCATATCTTATTTGTCCGCCTTATTGCAGACGGTTACCCAGATACTGATCTCACGGCAAACAACTGAGCGACAGCTAAATAGCTGAAATTTATCTGATTCACAAGTGAGTGAAAATCTTTGCTTGGGTAAGAATACACAAGCATTTCATTTATCTGGACATGCAGCATAATAACAGTATGATTATCATCTGATTAAAAAAAAAAAAGTTCAAATATGATTAATATCACACTTCTGTTTTGACAATGGTGAATTGTAAAGGATTACAATGTCATGTTTAATTTTTAATGTTCATTTCTGGAATCTTATTCAAATTAATTCTTACTACTGTATTTTTTTTTTTACCTCTATGGATCTTTTTTACGTCTTCAAATTAAATTTCATGGAGGAAAGACCGAGGCCTACCATCCACCAAAACGTCATGCGACTAAAGCTGCATTACTCCAAAACATGCAGAATGAGCCGCACAGACGCACCAAACATCCAAATGATGTGACGCATCAGAAACTGGCTTTTCCTACTTCCCATCTCACTGAGAAACGCATCACTGGAAAGTTATGATCTCGTCTGCAGGCAATTTTACAGTTGGGCGTCTTTTCTGCAGTGTGTTCAAGAGCAACTTTGCAAATGTGAGGAGACGGGAATGCTTTCATTGCCACTGATTTTTAACACCAAGTTTTTGTGGAGGAGTCACTACTTGGAGGCAAAGGCTGAAAGAATAGAAGACGACAGTGAGAAAGGATGAAAGAAAACATCAAGCAACTCAGCAGTGAGATAACTACGAAATGATACAAATTGAGAGGGTGTCAAATACAGTATTTTACTGTATTTTGTCATGCAAACAATTTGGCTGTATGAAAATAAATAAGTCTGAATTTATGGCTCTGATGTAAAAAATCTTGATATTTTTCTTTATAAAAGTAACATTTGTTAATAGATAAATAATAACCTTCAGTCACAACATCTTGTAGCTTATAGCCAAAGTCTTTGTGCAAACTGGACATCTAACAAAAACATTAATGGGAATCATTAACTAGTAATAGACTTCTTTAACAAAATTCATATTTTGCCTTTTTTTATGAGATCATAGATTAAACTAGCAACATGAAATTTCAGCAGTGTTGGTTTGTGAAAATGTAAGTGACAGCCATCTGCTTGTGACAGTGTTTGTGATTCTGACTTGTTTTGTTCAAAAAAATCACTGGTATAACTATAACATTGCACAAAAATGTTCAGAAGGCTGATTTACAGCCTTTGCACATTTTTCAGAAATAACTGCTGCTGTGAACTCAAGACAAATGTGACATCTGGAACTGATTCTGGCTGCAGTTACGTCAGCTTGGAGCAAAAAATACGCCAAATAAATTCCTTCGTGAAAGAAGTCATATGGCAACCTTCTGAAGTTAGTAATTAGAAAGTCTGATGTGCATACACTAATCAGTTGTCAAATGTTTAATGACAATCAGAAGATATTCTGCACCGAAGAGCTTCTGTTCCTCAAAAATCATCTTTGCTTGAGCTGTTCCGCTCAGGTCGTCTAGGGTCAACACAGAGTCACGTTGTTGTTTGACATATGACCTGCCAAATCTGATTTTCAAAAAGAAAAATAGAAAAATGTTTGTCACTTCTAACAGAGGTAATAGTTTTGAGTAAAACACAAAATGTTATTACAAAATTATTCCCAATTAAAGTCCATGTACCGGTAAGTAACTTTTAGCAGATTTACTTCAACTAAAATAAAAGTTCAAAGTATCTCGCTTGATGCATTTAAAGACTGGAAATTGAGTTGTTGTTTTTTTTTTTTATCTTAATTAAATAATTCTCTGAACAGAGCAAATTAAAAGAAAATTGGACGATTCTAACCACTGGTTGATTGAGTCGTACAACTCTGCTCTTTTCACAATTAGTGCAGTTCAAAGTTCTGCAATCTCTTTTTGGGCGCTTAAACTACCAACTAATTCCTGGTTTATTAAATGTAGTTGCACATTTGTGAGACATTTATTCAAGGCAGAACAAAAACAAAAACACTGCATCCATATCATTCGATTGGAAGATGTTAAAAATGTTATCAACTCTTATTTGTGCTCCAATCTCTTGATTGGTGATGATGCCATTGTCTATGCTGTACTGCTAAAAACAAAGAGTTTTTCTTTCACTGTTGCTGGTTGCAGTTTTGAAAATTCCAGGTGATAGTGTAAAAGAAATGTAAAAAGCATATCCTTTGATAGATATTTTAAATGTTCAACCTTCAGTCAGCCACATGGTTGGAACTTATTTCTAAAGTTTTTAGTCCAACAAAATTGTTTGATTTACCAGAAGATAAGTAAAAAAAAATTTACATCACCCACTGTTAATATTTTAAAGTGTCTGTAGGCAAATAAATAGAAGTTCAAATGAGTGGATGCCTTATTAGCCTATGACAAGTTTAAATTATGTTCCAACATTGACATAATTTACAGGTCATTTTCAAGCTTTTTTACTTTTGAGGAAGTACCCTGAGCTTTGGACTGAATAAAGGGATACTAATTCTATAGCAGAACACTTCAAGATGGCTTTTTGAACTGTAATTGCCCACTCACATTTTTTAATTAGGCTGTTAATGTTTCTTACAAAGGTTTAATGTAAATTAAAGAACACTAACATTCCCCACAAGTTGTAACTGTCCTACTTTCAACCTAAACAAATTATCTTATTGAGATATTAATTGTTCCTATCTGACTATTATTTTTTTTGTGTGTGTGACATACCCAAGACTTCTCCAAAAATCCTAGCCCTGGTGGTGCTGAAAACAACAGCAGTATTTCGTTATTTAGTCCATTTCGTGGTTGTGCATTAATTTCCAGCATTATCCGCCTAAAATATGAGAGGAAAAAGACAACATCTATGTGCAATCTTGAGAAATCAGTCTGTGTTAATCTAACTTTTTAAGATGCTGGTGTCTTGCTGTTAGGTGTTACTTATATCGTGGCAAGAAAACTAAACTATTTACAGATAGACTCAGAAACTGTTCTTTAATTTAAAAAAAAGTATTCAAGAGTGCAGTCTATCCCCTTATCTTCTCTATTGGCCTGTAGAGAAAGGCTTTTAGAAAGTATGTTACAACAAGCTGCTAACGGGTTAGCTATCATGCTAACCATGAGAGACTTTTTATTTAGCCACCAACCGAGTTTACCTGCACCAAGCAGTGCATTTTAGGCAAATTTCACTGAAAACGTATCTATGGTTTACTTCAGTAAGATTAACATCAGCCTGTTAGTGAACCACTGCAGTTAGCTCACCTGGTTAGCCAATTGTGTGCATTAGCTGCGTGTAAGTTACCTGAACACTGCACTCCTTTCCTTGAAGCGGTTTCACGGTGAGGATCATTTTCTAACACCTCGAACAAATGAAACACAGCAGAAATATGTTGAAAGTTTAAATATTAAAACGTTCGTAGTAAGGTTTTTGATAGTTCGTAACAAAACTGCTGCTCCCTTTAACGGTGGCCCATCTTCTTCTCCAGCATCAGCAGCTCTCGGCGGACACTAGCGCCACCTTCTGGTTAAACCTAGTCATTCTCTGAATAGATATCACCAGTATACTGTACTGCAGTTTTTCTCGGTCGCTTTGGTGCACTTCTCAGAGCAGATTTGAAATTATTTAAACTGCTTGTTCATCTTCAAATCACTGTGTCACTTGTGCACATAAAAAGCAGTTTCTCATTCCTTTGAGAAAGTGGCAAATGCTTTGCATTCATTCAAGTGATTTTGTACAATTACAAATGCAATGTTTCTCAACATGTAATATGGGTCTCTGTTGAATAGTCTCAACCTCCACATTTAAGCATAAATTTGTCGTGTAAGTCTTACAGTAGGATAACAGTCTGTTATAAGTTACCATTTTTAAACCTGATGCATGGTATTTTCATAGAGCAGTGGGCAATGTTTTTACGATTTATACTGTAGTATAAATTTAAAAAATCAATCAATCAATCAATCAATCTATCTATCTATCTATCTATCTATCTATCTATCTATCTATCTATCTATCTATCTATCTATCTATCTATCTATCTATCTATCTATCTATCCATCCATCCATCCATCCATCCATCCATCCATCCATCCATCCATCCATCTATCTATCTATCTATCTATCTGCTTCTGGAGTTTCTCATAAAATAAAATGCCACACCAAAAAGGTTTTCTTCTAGAAGAGGCTTTATCAGGTGTGTGAAGGCAAGGCAAGGTGTGAAGGGTGCTATTTATCGAGAGCATTCTGTTAATCATGGCTTTCATGATTAGTTAAATTACTGAAAGTCACGGAACACACAATTTCACAGAAAAAGTAAAAGATCATATATAAAACGCTCAGAACAAACACTGATAGAAGAAGTAAAAAGTCTAGACCTGGCGCACACTTCTTCTTTTCTTTCTTCCAGTGAAATGATTAATGTTCTTCGCTCAGTTTGGCGGATCCTCCCATGGGCTCTTCAACCACTCTCCAAGGACCCATTGACCCAGTTCGGATCCAGTCCATGCATTTGTCATTACCCCCTCCCTCCCCCGGACGGTGTGGGTCATGTGATTGGCTGGCTGCGCCTTCTGTGCAGCCGCGGCCAGCGGGAGAGAGGAGCGGAGCATCCCTCAGTTGGGCGCTTTCTTACAGAAGAGATGTGCACCTGTCGCACGGACTGTCCGCTGACAGACATGCACAGACCCGCAGGAGACAAGTGAGACAATCACCCCTGCATCGACAGGGTAAGAGATCGGATTGTGTCTTTGGCCAGAAATCGTGCATGTGCATTGAATTTACTGCATTTTGTTATGTTTGTTCAAGTGTCTGTAGAGTCATTGCAATTTCATTTCTGGTTGTCTTCTATTTTCTTTGAGTAAAATACGAGGATAGAAAAACACAACAAAATCTATCTATCTGTCTATCTATCTATCTATCTATCTATCTATCTATCTATCTATCTATCTATCTATCTATCTATCTATCTATCTATCTATCTATCTATCTATCTATCTATCTATCTATCTATCTATCTATCTATCTATCTATCTATCTATCTAAACACAGGTGATGGGTACACTTCGGGACCTCCAGTTTGCACTGCAGCTCAAGATTGAGGAGCTCCGTCAGAGGGACACACTAATAGATGAGTTAGAGCTGGAGTTGGACACAAAGGACGAACTCATCCGTAGGCTGCAAGAAGAACTAGACCGCTACAGAACCGCCCTCTCACTCCCTGGACCTTCTGCAGTTGTTGCAGGTTTACATGATTTGATGCTTTTAATGTGTGATATCTTGGGAGGGGCAACAAGTGCCACAAGCTTTAACCTGACCTAGAATCCTGACATGTTGTGTGTGTGTGTGTTTTTCTCCTACTGTAGATTCTGCAGCTCAAATTGAGGACAACCGGAGTGCAAAAAGGCAGACAGTCATTTCAGAACCCTTCAGTCCAGACCCTATGACAATCGCCGTGGTTTCGCACAGAAGCTGTGACAAAAGCCAGGAGTAAGAGCACGCTCTGTTCCCTCAGTTCACACCAGCTCTGAGTGAAAACTCTTGCTCTCGTTGACTGCTAATCAACAAGTATCTCTTTAAGACCTATTGCAAGCTTTCACCAGACTGCATTCAAGGTGATAAATGACCAGCAGTGTGACATATGCGTCATGTCTTTATATCCTCAGATCTCGAAGGCTGATCCAGGCGGCGCTTTTGAAAAATGACTTGTTGAAGAACCTTGATGAAGAAGAAATCAAGGCAGTCACTGCCTGCATGCACCGAGCAACCATCAATCAGGGCTGCTTTGTTTTCCAGGAAGGGACCTCCGGGGATCAGGCTTTTGTTTTAGAAGGTAAGTCATTTTCTTCTTAAGATCAACAACATTCATCTTACTTCAAGTTGTTTATCAGGACTTAACCTAGATTATAGGTGCTCCAGTGCAAATGTGATTACATTATTTTCTTAACATTTGCATTCTGTTGCGTTCTGGCTCAGGCTGTTGATTTGATTGGACAAGATTGAATGCCACTCTAAAGCACAGTTATGGAAATGAAAGGGACCTATGCTGTTATTCTGGGTTGAAATCTAAGGAGGGAGCAGAAAAATGGCTAATGGTTCCTTGAAGAGGTGAAACTGTTTGGAAGGTGTCAGCTATTGGTGGGTGCCATCTCCCTGCTTTATTCTGTAGTCGTTTACACCATGAGCTGTGTCTACACTGAATCCTCAAGCACACCACATTATTCAACACAAACGTACACGGCAAGTATTTAAATGTCTGCACCTTACATAACACTCATATCCCTTAAACTCCAGTAGCAATCTGTGAAAGTGGAGTGGTTCAAAAGTTCAGCTTCCAGCAGGACAATGGCATTAAACATTCTCTCAGTGCTACAATGGGATTGTTTAGTTTAGATCAAAGTATGCTCATGTGTAGGAATGGCCTAGTCAAAGTCTAGACCCAAATTCAATTGAGAATTTGTTAAAATCATTAAAACTGATTTTTACATATGCTTAAGCTGTTTTACAGACTGTACAGCTCTGGTAGAGACATATCCAAAAAGACTTCCTTATGGCCATAATTGTAGCAAATATTAACTTTTAAGTTTTTTCATTGATAAATAATTTTGAAAACCACATACCCTTTCTCTTCTACTTCACAATCGTGCACTACTTTATGTTGCTCATATAAAAACCTCAATAATAATATCTTTTGTGTTTTGGTATCATGAAAAGATGCGTAGGTGTTTAAATGTTGTAAATATTTTTAATTTGTTTATTTTCTTGGCAGAAGGAAGACTGGACGTGACAAAAGATGGACAGAAGGTGCTCACCTTTGAGCCGGAGGACATGTTTGGAGAATTGGCGCTCCTCTACGACTCCACCCACACCTACTCTGTCTCAGGTAGGCGTTGTGTTGACGTCTTTTTACAACGAAGTACAATTATCACTCGAGGAATGCCACAGGGAAAACTGATGGGGGGCCCCTTCTTGATTCATTTTGACTTGGATGGAAAATAAATAATTATTGTGAAGATCACAAGAATACAGAGCTCTGGTGCGGTGTGAGACGGAGGACGTCTGTGGAATTTAAAATCAAAGACGCTTTTGAAATCATAGACAGCACTGCGCATTCACATGTTTCTTTTTTTTCCTTCTTTTTCAGAGATGTGGGGAATTTCAAACATGTAATGCTTTGCTGCATAAGCCAGCGGTCTTCTCTCCGCAAGCATGCATTAGTCAGAACATTTACAAAATAAATGCTCTCTGAAAATATCCCTTAGCTCCCACATTTAAAAAAAAAAAGAAGTGGACAAATCCTTTTAACACAAACATTGCTCTTTCATTTCTTCCCCTCATCCGATCTCAGCCCTGTGGGAAAAAACTTTCTCAGCTGTCACCACAGATATCTGGCCTGGTTTCACAAATAAATAAATATTAGCTGTGGGTAAACAGGCTGTGGAAGCGGCTGGGATCAGTGTAAATTGAAGAAACATCACTTTATTTGCCATCACTGAGCATCTAATTCTCTCTTTCAGCTGCTTTCTTTATCTTGAGAGCAGCCAGCCATTCCAATTTACCGCTCTCAGCTATCTGTCTGCTCCCTGGTAACAATCCTCAACTCACGGTGACAGCCTGTCCTCCTTTGTTCCCTGCCCATTATTGTCATCCTTTCCCTTTGGATTCGCTCAGGGCCCACCGTGCTCATCTCCTTCCTGACCTGAAAATAGTTTCGCTTTGTGTTTGACGCTGCCAGTGAGGTTTTGGTGTGGTGATACAGGATATCTGTCAGATCCAAGTCATACAGATATACAATGACGTGCAATAGTATTAGAGCCAAGTAAACTTTTTTTTTTTGTATTTTGTTCCATTACAACCAGAAACTTTATAGTATTTTATTGGGATTTTCTGTAACAGATGCAAAACAGTGGGAAAACCTGTGCATAGTACACCCTGCTCAGGCAGCTTATTATTATTACAGTGGTGGGACTTGATTAAAATGTTTAATCGAGTTAATTGCAGGGTCTGCGTTTAATCGCACTTTAATCAAAAACTACCTATTGACAAAATAAGCATAATTTTCAATTCAAAAACTCTTAAGAGCTCAACAACAAATGTTTATTATTTTTAATCAGTTTTTAGGTTATTCAACTATCAGATCAGTGTAAAGTGCTATTATAAATTTTCAGGCTTCAGGTGTTTTAGGAACCCATGATCATTCATGGACCTTTGAACAAATACTTCTTCAGAAATATGGACGCCTGTTCTTGCTGCAACATGTTGTGCATTGAGATGGTATTTTAGGCTGGAATAGCTTTGGTGATAGGCTCCTTTTAGCACAACTTGCACACAACAATAGTTTTTTTCCAGTGTTCCCTCATGTTGTTGTTTGAAGTGAAAATGAACCCCTTATGGGCCAAAACAAGCAGCGTTGTCATCCATTGCTTTTGCTTGGGGATGTCCCTGGCGCGTCAGATATACGGGCAGACCAGAAACGTTGAAATTCAAATTCTAACGTGATTAATTGCATTAAAAATCGGCCCCAGTGGGAACTTTTCTACAGACTCTAACAGATCTTCTTTAAGGATTGTTGTGTGTTTATCTCCACCATCTTCATCTCAACTTCGAACAACTTCCCTTCCCCTACTGAAGAAAAGCATCCCCACTGCATGATGCTGCCACCTCCATGTTTCATAGTGAGGATGGGTTGTTTAGGGTGATGTCGAGTGCGAGTTTTCCACCATACATAGTGCTCTACGTGTAGATATCAACCTTTGATATCTTTTTTTCTCATTCTTGCCTTTTGCTGAATTTCAAGCATAATAATGGAGAAGGTGGTCGCTTAAATGTGCCATGGGAAGAAGCTTTAAATTTATCTGAGAGGAGCTGAACTGAAAACAATTGATCTCTTTTCAGATTTTTACTGGTAAAAAAAACAATTAAAATGTGAAATTCATGTGTCTTTTATCTTAAACTTTACAATTCTGAGCTAATGTGTGTTTGTCTATCATACAAAATATAACATATTATAATTTGTAGCTGCATTACGACAAAATATGAAAAAGCTAGAGGTTTAAATGTCTGCAAAGCTTTCTGTGTGAGACAAGAGCATAAAGACGTGCTTTGAGAAAGGCCCATATGACTTGAACGAAGTAGATTTGAAATAAAAAGCAGTAGCCAACAATGAGATGTCATGTGGTGATAAATTAGGAGCACACAGAGAATATTCTAATGGGGAAATTAAGATATCAGGGCAGGACCATCTGATTAGACATTGGATGTAATTAGAGCGTCTCGAGGACATCTACTTCCGTTTGCAGGAAGCTTCCGTGAACCAATCAATATGGGTCATTATTAATTTACACCACTTTCAAACTCTATTATAAAGAAAGGCGGTATTTATGGTGGAGGGAATTAGATTAGATTTATCTTCAGTGTCCTCTGTAAGAGGGAAAAGGGAGACATTTTTAATGCAGCTCTGACCTAAACTGTCTGAGTGCATAGCTGTAGCTTTGCTCTTCAGCCACAACGGGCTGCAGGCGGCGTGAGTCTTTGCTATTGTCCATAGTGTTTATATCAGAGCGCCCGTGTCACTGACACAACCTTTATCATTTCCTCTTGCCTTTGTCTTTTGATCTGCAGCACAAACAGACAGCAAGCTGTGGGCTATCGACCGCAAGAGTTACCACTCTGTTCTCACACAGTGTGGCCTCAGCCGTCTTTCTCATTCAGTGGACCTGCTGAGAAGGTGAACATCAGACCCCCGAAACTCTAAATATTGTCTGCTGCTTCCATTTATTCTCCCCAGATCTCTGTTGTTATTTTGTTTGTAAGAAATCGTTGAAATATAGATTAGGATTTTTCCTTTTTTTTTATGAAAGTAAAACATTCTTTTTATTAAAAAAAATGTTATTGTGTCTTTTTTGTGTCTGTGCGCAGCATTCCCTTTCTCCAGTCGTTGCCAGACGATGTCATCAGTAAACTGTTTGATCAGGTGCAAGAGGTACAGATTGATTTATTTTTTTAACAGAATTCGGTAACATTTTCAGCTTCAATCTTCCTTTGTGTCACGTCTGTGGAAAAGTGAAGACATTCGCTGTTCTTTTCTTTTCTTGCTTTTTTAAAATTCCTTCTGCTGTAGACAAATTACTCAGATGGCGACTACGTCTTTCGACAGGGAGCTGCCGGAGACACCTTCTACATCATTAGCAAAGGCCAGGTAAAGTTAAATGTTCTCTAACAGCAGCTCAGCTAGAAAGAGACTTTCAGTGAAATGGGCTTAGACTGAGTCCAAATGTCAGAGCAGCAATAGTAATTATTTTATGAAAGGGAAAATAGACTGTGCCTCTTTTCTGCAGTGTTCATCACCATTTTTCCTTTAGGTGAGTGTGACAGAGAAGAAGCCAGGCCGTCAGGAGCAGATCGTTTTGGCCGAGCTCTCAGAGAGACAGTGGTTTGGAGAAAAAGCTCTTTGGGGGTAAGAAACAGAGTTAGTGAGCATCAAAGATATCACTATATAGAGAGAATTAAATATGTATACACACATGTGCCACTTTGTTACTATGACACAACCTATTGACACAAATCTGCCACTCACATGGGACTAACATTTGCTGACGTTCAAACGGAGCATCAGGGTGGGAAAAAGAGGGATTTAAGAAACTTTGTACATTGCTGTTTGTGCCATGCAGGTTAGTCTTAATGTTTCACCTCAAAAACACAAAATCTTACCATTGTTGTTTTAAGTAAGTAATTCCTTAATATCGATGAAAAAGTACTTGTTCCATTTTACTTATAACAAGATATTTTTGCCATGTTCCATGTGAGATAATTTGCCAGTGGAACTAGGACTTTGTTATCAATATTAAAGAATTATTCACTTAAAACAAGCTCCTATTTCTTGCTGAAAAGCTACTTGTAAGTTAATTTTGTCTTACTTCTGTGTACTAAGATATTTGCACTAGAAACTAGACCAAAAGTACTTGTTAGGGTTGAGGTTTTTTGCAGTGCAGAAACTGCTGAGGCTTTCTGCAACTGGGACTTTCATGCACAACCATCTCTCAGGTATACAAATAGTGGTTAGAAAAATATAAACTATTGTGCATATTTCCGTAATGTGGACAAAAAAATGCCCTGCTGATGTTAGGGCTCAGATGAGAATGGGCAGACTGGTTCAAGATGATAGAGAGGCAACACCTATCAGACAAAAACAATAAACTGGGGTTACAAATCTCACAGGCTCAGTAAAACTGGTCTTGACAAAAGGTTGTCTGGTCTGTTGGGTCTCAATCTCAGCAGCAACATTCAGATGGTTGGAGCAGGATTGAGCTTAAATGAGGTGAAAGCACAGATCCATCCTGCCTTGCATTAAGGGACCAGGCTCCTAATGGTGGAAAATTGTGTAAATTGTCCACAAAGATTCAGATCTGGGCCATTCCAGAAACTTCATGTTTCCCTGTTTGATTCTTTGAAAAACACAGAGACAGACAAGACAAACAACCATGCACAGACTCCTAGGGAGAATTTAGAGAGACCATTTTACTTGACAGTCATGTTTTTGGACTGGGGGAGGAAGCCAGAGTACCCAGAGAGAACCCACACATGTACAGAGAGAACATGCAAACTAAACTCCATGCAGAAAGACCCTGGGCCGGGAATTGAACCCAGGACCTTCTTGCTGCAAGGCAACAGTGCTACTAACTGTGCCACTGGGCAGTCCTGGTCCATAAATCGTTCCCGATTATTCTAAACAATTGTCTTTCATTTGTGGAACAGTCTGGATCTTTGAGGCTGTGGTAACACATCTGAATAATGTTTACTTATGAATCTTTGTTAAAAAACAAGGATCTTTGAATCTTAAGTTGATCAGTACTATCTCCAGAAGATTTCCTATGTTAGCAGCATTTTCTATATTAGTGAATTTACAGTTTTCTTTCTTGGTTCTTTACTGACTTTCTGAATGTTTCTGTTGTTTAGACTATTGGTCAATCCAGTGACTGTTGTCAAACCGATCATTATTGCTTGGAAGACAAACTTCCTGCAGCTATCAGCCATAACCACTAATAGGAAAATAAAAAGCTCTGCCCTTGGCAAGTGAAAAGACATCCTCTAACCATCAATGCTTCTTGATTGTAGACTTTGTGTTTATATTTGAGTTTCTCTATAATCTTTGAGTCTGTGTAGAATATAAAGAATAAATTCTAATCTCTGCAACCAATTCTTGGTTTTAAAAATGACTGTGAAGCCTAAAAATGAATTACTTTCCTGCAGTTGATGAATGCATGTCTGATTCTCATTTATTAATTATATTCATATGGTTTTCTTTATTTCTCTCTGCTCTCAGAGAAATCATCCAGCCTGTAAATGTAATGGCTATTGGAGAAGTGACATGCTTGGTAATAGACAGAAGGTAAGGTGACAATCTGGGTAGACTAAATAACATGCATTTTGAGAGTATCTGATTCAGTTTCTATGCTCTTATATGTAGAATACATACTGTGATTCTTTTTGTCCAGAAAAATTAGGAATTTTCACTACTTGCTTGCTTGCGTTTCAGGACCTTTAGAGATGTTATCAAAGGTTCAGGATCTGACAGCCCTCCACAGCTGCAGCAGAGCAATGAATCAAAAGTCGAGTGAGAAGCAATGCAGTAGTATCTTATTTTACATCCATAGAAAAACACAATTTCATCTGTATTTTCCTCCTCAGGCCAAAGGAGGATCCTGCCTCCCTGGCAGCTTCCACCTTAAGCGATTTCCAGATTATTCGTACCCTGGGACTCGGGGAGTTTAGTCACGTGGATTTGGTAAAGGCTTGATCTCTCACTCACAATCGCACCGATCCCAGAGCTCCTGCCTCATTGAGATTCTTTATTTCCACAAGGCTATGTATTGATTCCGCCCCACCCCCATCGCTTTCAGGTGCAACTAAAGAGCAACACCAGGTGTGTTTTTGCCATGAGGGTCCTCAAGAAGAAGCTGATTCTCAACAGCGGTCAGCGTGAGCACATTCTGAGAGAGCGCAGCATCCTGATGGAAGCCCGCTGTCCATTCATTGTCAGGTATCACTCATTCAGCAACTCGTTTAAAAAAAAAAATTGCAAAAGTATTTACACCCTTTAAATGTTTTCATACTTTGTTATGCCACAACCATAAACCTTAATCTGTATCTGTTGGGATTTTTTTTTTTTTTTTTTTTGGGAGAGACCAACACAAAAAACACATAATTGTAGCAACATTTGAAGAAGTGGTTTTCAAGGTTTTTTAGGCATAAAAATCTCAGTGTGGCATTTGTTTTTTAAATCAATATTTCGAAGGCCTCAAATTTTGTTTGTTAGAGAACAATATTACACAAAAGGCATCACGAAGACCAAGGAACACAGCAGACAGATACACTGTTCTGTCACCTGAATGTTAAAAGAGTATGGGACAACCGTATACCTACCAAGACATGACCACACACCCAAACTGGCTGGCTGTACAAGAAGAGAAGCAGCTATAAAGGCCTTGGTAACTCTGGAGAAGCTGATCAAAGCACAAATAGAAGTTGTGCACAGACCGGAAAAAGGCAGAGTCAGATTAATGGAGATGATAATTTATTAGAATGAAACTCACAAAACAAGAGACAAGCACAAGGAGGCAAACTTGTCTCCACAGGAACAATTAAGAAACAGGAGTACAAGAGAGTTAGCATGGATGCGCACAACAATAGAAAGATCTGACAAGGAGGTGATTCAACGGACTGACCCTTAAATGACAAGAAGATGATTCAGCGACAAGATAACTATGAGATTAATCGAGAGAATGAAGAGTAGATGGGTGAGTAACAAACTAACAAGCTGAGGGGAAGTGACTAATTGACACAAAAGAACACAAAGGGAACACAGGGGAAAACAAAAAGATCAAACTAAACCAAAAGCCAAAGTCTAACACTAAAATAATGCTCTAAGCCAACAAACAAAGTATAATTTCCATTCAGGTTCATAGATATGCATTACTTTTATTTGTCTACCAAATAAAACTCCTCTTAAATACATTAAATACAAGTCAAATACAATATGAAAAAGGGGAAAGCATTCATGTAGAATGGTGACTTTAACTATTTTCTTTATATTTTGATTACAGACTGTACAAGACGTTCAGAGATGCTGACCATCTTTATAGTTTGACAGAAGCTTGTCTGGGTGGGAATTTGTCTCGCCTACTCAAAGAGAAGTGAGTATGTGAAACTACAGCAAGCTGACAGCGAGGTCACGTTTTATCATGTGCACTGAAAATAATCAATACCAGTCTCACTGTTTTCATTCAGACTTTATTACAATGAAACAAAAGCCACTGATTGTTTTGGCTTTTGTCATGTCACCTTTTGTTGCTAGTTGTTATGTTGTTAGTTGTAATGCTTTGGTCAATGACAGCTATTTTTATTGATTTTCTCAGACTGATAACTTCTTTATTTTTCAGAGGATCCATTGACGACGGCAGCACCAAGTTCTACACAGCTTGTGTTGTCGAGGCCTTGAGTTTTCTTCACTGTCGAGGAGTCGTGTTTAGAGATGTCAAGCCTGAAAACGTTGTTCTGGATGAGCAGGGTTATGGCAAACTGGTAACTACAAACTGATTCAAGCTCAATGGTTAATCGTGGTAATGCTGACCGTATGGATGTATACCGTAGATTGGCTCCAGATGTCTGAAGAGGGTTGAGGTGGGTAAGAAGACGTGGACGTTCTGCGGCACACTGGGCTACATGGCACCTGAAATTATCCTGAGCAAAGGCCACAGTACATCCGCAGATCTCTGGTCTCTGGGTGTTTTTGTGTTTGAGCTTCTCAGCGGTAGGTAAGCTTTTAACGTTTGAGGAGTCATTATTTGTTAAAGTGTTTGTTGGGGGTGATGTTAAAGTAAAAAGTAAGAGACTTGTCAAGAGATTTGACATCTTGGGAGTTTTCACATTCAGACTACAACCACAAACTATGATGGGCTTTGTTGGGATTTATTGTGATGCAAAGAAAAATCTGAAACGTTATGAATTTGTCATCAGCTCGTTTACTCTAATTAGTGTAAATAAACTCTAGGGAATTAGGAATTGGTAAATTAGTACGGCGGAGTTCATTTTTAAGGTAGATTAGAGAACATTAGTGAAGGAGAGGTATCGTGAAGACCTGTGAATATAGCAGACACATTTCTCTAAAGTTATGGAGACACTTAAAGTAGGAATGTGTTCTGAATCGTCATCCAGAGCTTTGAACATCTCATCAAGATGTTCATTAGTTATCCAAAAGAAAAAACTTATGGAACACGAGGAAGAACATTCTTTAGTCTCATGGGACCAAAGCTGAACTTGTAAAACACTATATAACTTGTAGAAAACAGTCAGAGCCACAGTGGAGGGGTTTTGAAAAAGATATACTAATGTGTTCAAATGATCTAGATAGGCATAAAGGAAATCTGAAATCCCTGGATTTGATAATTTCACATAGATGCTCTCCATCCAGTCTGACTAAGTTTGAGTTGTTTTGCCAAGAAGAAATAAAGCAAAGAAATTTTGCCATATTTGTCAAACAGGGTTTGATGTGAAAGCTGGTAGATGCCCCTTAAAGCTGTATTTTAAGCAAAATATAGTTCTGCAAGGCTTTGAATAATGGTTTTTGAAACACAAATTTCAAAAAACATTTATTGGTTTCTTTCCACCTTATAACTATCCACCTCTATTTTATCTGTCCCAAAAGAAACCATATAAATGCATTCAGGTTTATGGTTGTAACCATACATAATGTGGGAAAAATCAAGGGGTGTGCATACTTTTTGCGAATCACAGTAGATCAAAGGTTCCCGACTGGATTGTGTTTCTCTGTCCAGGCTCCCGTTTGATGGCTCTGACCCGCTGAAGATTCTCACCGCCACTGTTAATGGTATCGATCAGATCGAATTCCCAAAGTCATTCCGCAAAGACGCCTGTGATTTCATACAGAAGCTTTGCAGGTATAAATACTTTCTAATAAGAATAGAAAATCAAAAACCTGTATTTCGATGGATTTTAGTGTTTCTTCATCTTTATCCTGCTTCCATCGCTTGAAGACATGAAGTGGGTGATTAATTCATAGCTTGTTTATTTTTGTTTTGCTTCTCATCACCCAGGGGCAACCCTTCAGAGAGACTGGGCAGCCAGAGAAACGGGGCCAAGGCCATTCAGAAGCACAAGTGAGAGCATGGATTGATTTCATTAAATACAGATTCTGGGCTCTGCTTGGAAACGCAGTGTTGCCGATGATGACAATGATGGTACTCTGTTTTTCTTCAGGTGGTTTGATGGATTCAACTGGGATGGACTCTGCAAAAGAAAATTAACCCCTCCACTTATTCCAAAAGTATGACATAATGAGTTTGACTCACTTCATTTTCTGTTTTGTCATTAATTTTTCGTTTGTTTGTTTATTTACTCTGCTGTATTGCCTTGCAGGTCAACCTTCCTCTGCAAAGCGCTACATGCGCACTTTACTCTGCAGAGGCAGTGGAGCTCTGTACGAACTGGGAGGATTTCTGATCACAGATTTCAGACCGAGACACTTTTCCTGAGGCAGTACCTGCAGATGCTGCTTGAGACATTAACCCCCCTCCTCCACCAGAAAGCTTAGACTGTTTCAGACGCAGAAAACCTTTATAAATTTACACGCATAAGAATTCAGTGATTTTTTTTTGCTGCAGTCCAAAGAAAACCAATAAACAAATATGTTGTACGATTATCTCCCTCTCCAGTGTCCTTTCTTGTAGTGAGACTTGTGGGGCGGTGTCTTCCTAAAAAGTAGAAGTGGACCCAAAGGCCGACGTTTGCTCCTGTTCAAGTCTTGCAAAACAAAATCTCCAAATGGAGGAAAAGGAAGTGTGCGTTCTAACTTCAAAATAAAGTAACTCATGCGCAGGCGTTAATGAAATCACAAATCTGAGGTTGATTTGGCCTGTCTGTGTTTATTACTTGTGCTGCCGTATTTTCCAACACACGCACTGGTGCTTAATTTAAAAACAAAGCAACTCTCATGATGATGATGATTCATATTCATTTATGATTACTGTTATCATTATTGTTGTACTACTTAATTTGTCAATGAATAATTGGACATGAAAGTGCTGAAAATATGCATTTATATTTTAAAGAAGCAATTAAAAGCATACGTTTAGCTTCATTTATCATTCTTATTTGACAGAACAAGCCATTCCATGTTATATTCCACGGCTCGCTGCAGATTCTGAATGAGTTTTACTCTACACGTTTAGCCGGAAATAAATGCTTTTTGTGTCTTAACTTGACACGTGAACAAATTCAGATGGATCTCCTGCAGGAAAACTAAAACTCGCGGTGCAATCAAAGTTCCTTTCTCAGGTCTGCGTCGTGCCCAGGTAAGTTTCGTCTGCAGCTGCGCACCTTGTTGGGTTGTTCTGAGTTTGAAAAATCAACGTTTTTTTTTTTTAAATTATTATTATTTCTTTGGAGGTTCAGCTTTCCGAGCAGAAAAGTTTTGCAGCAGCAGCAGACTGCCAAGACTTTTCCCAGACTCCGGAGCTGAGAGCCTGTTGCAGCTTTTAGATCTCAGAGGAGATGAATGAAAGTGTGGTTAACCTGTTGTACTAGGTGTAAATAAACCCACTTTAGCTGTTTTAATATGAACAAAGGTGAGGTTCTTAGACGAAACAATTTGCACAATACTAACTGTAATATTAGGTGGCTATTTTAAAGGTTAGCTTAAAATAAACTGGTTGTTATTTAAAACCCCGCAGAAACATTTAATTTATGGTAGATTACTTTCTACTTGTTATTTGTGTGTGTGTGTGTGTGTGTGAGTGAATAAATGATAGATAATAGTACTTTATTCAACAACTAGACATTATTGCATGTTTTAAATTTGAGAAATGCTACTTTTTCTTTTACAGGAAAACAGAATCATCTCTCCCCATCCAAAAAAAAATAAATAAATCTAAGTAAAAATAATTTTAATTTATTTCTTCATAGTAAGTTTTGTTTTTTAATACATGGCAGATATTGGATTACTTGGATGAACAGCTCTAGCTTGTCGTTCCTGAGGATACACGAAGCATACTGTAGCTTTTTAAAGAAAATATATGAAAATAAGCAAAAAGAAAGCCAATAATGGAAAAAATAATAAAGTTTGAATTTAGTTGGACCGCCTCAAGTATTTTTGACATAAGTTGTTTGAAGTATTAACAACCCCTCACCCTCATAGCCCCCAAATTTGGTATTTATCCTCTCCTGACTCTTCAGATCAGTTTTATGCCATTCAAGTATATTTTCAGCTCTGTGTCCACTGAACATTGTCGTGACAAATTACTCTACCATTCAGGATAATTACTGCCATATCCCCTGATCTTTTACCTGACATTTAGCTTTGTATCATTAGAGAGAGTGGGCATCTAATGGTTTTCAATTTTCCACGTTTCTTGGATCTGCTCCGTGCTACAGACCAGGTAGAAGTCTTTCAACACTGTATGTGATTTATTCATTGTGTGATTGAAATTCAGTTCCTGGCTTCGCTGCAGCTGCATTACTTGTATATATAGTTGTTCAGTCTTACTGTAGACTGGGGCATTGGTCGTTGGGGAGGATTTTTCCGGTGCATTGCCTCCCAGTTAGTTCTACTGTAGAGAAAATCTGAGTGTTTATAATATCCAGAATGTTCTGACATACACCAAAAACCTGGTTAGGTTTGATACATTTTTAATTTCCTTCCTTTTATGGGAAGGCTGCACTTACTGTAGCCTTGCCTCTGGCTCAAATCTTGCTCTATATTGGGATTATCTATTCTAACAATGTTGATTACAGCTATATTCTATTGATTATAGCTTACAAGTTTTCATCAGCTAATGATTTCAACATTGAATAGCAAACATTCAAGCAGTTCAACTGGAAAATCAGCTCAGTATCAATTGCTGGGAAAAAAACCCCAAACATCTGGCTGCCTCATAGGCTACCATAGTAATGGCACACAGTCATGCACTAAACATCCTGGAGCACAAGCAGGGTCGCCCTGATCAAGCCAGCACACGTCTAGACCCGCCTGAAGTCTGCCAATAACCATCTGGGTGATTCAGAGGAGGCGTGGGACGAGGTCATGAAATTACATGAGACCAAAATATAACCTTTTGGTGTAAACTCCATTTGTCGTGTTTGGAGGAAGGAGAAACATAAGTACAATCCCAGGAACACCATCCCAGAAATATGCTTTTGGGCGCTTTTCTGCAAAGAGGTCAGAACGACTACACTGTATTGAGCAGGGGATGGACGAGGCCTTGCATCGTGAGATTTTGGGCAACAGCTGCCAAGTATTGAAGACTGGTCGTGACTGGGTCTTCCAGCATGACAGTGACCCAAAGCAAAGCATACCACCAGGGGAACTAAGGAGTGGCTCTTTAAGAAGCATTTCAAGGTCTGGGAGTGGCCCAGCCAGTCTCCAGACCTGAACCAAATAGAAAATCTTTGGGAGGGAACTGAAAGTCTGTATTGCCTAGCGACAGCCCCGAAACCTACAAGATCTGGAGATGATCTGTGTGAAGGAGTTTGTCAAAATCCCTTCTGCAGTGTCAAAACCAACTCAAAAACTTTAGGAAACATTTAACCTCCGTAACTGTAAACAAAGGTGTATCAAATACATTTCATTCAGTAAAATGCTTCATAATTACTTAAATGTGATATTCTGGATTTGTTTTTGATTTAGACTCTGCCTCTCATGCCCCTCTTTCTCTGGCTGTATTAATACATTTTAAAATGCATATTAATCATTGTTTTTGATATTTCCTGTTTTTACATAAATTACTGAAATTGTTCTATTGCAAAGTAGCACTAAATTAAAGTAGGAAACATGTGAAGGTGATGCCTGGAAAATGGAATGTAGCATTAGTGTACAATGTCATGTTAGAGTCTAGTTCTTCTTAGTTGCATGAAAGTGAAGATTTAATACTTCAGAAGAAAAAAAGACGGACAAAGCCTTCATTGTTTGAGACCTGAATGGTTTTGAGTGAATTTGAGACCCATAGAGACGCTATTCTGTCCTTTGGAAAGTCAAGTTGCAAGATGTAAAGCCGTCCCTTTTTTAATTTTCCTATACCGTACCGCGTGGGGTAGAAAATAGCATTATTATGAAGTACCTATCCCACATTTGGTTATATCTACACAACAAGCACAATCCAACCACTTATTTGAGGGAGTCTGTGCAGAGTCCAGTGCTACGGTTCCTGCCTGTTCTGTGGTGTTGCTACAAAGCCTCCCCCTCCACATGTCACCTCCTGTAGTTTTCTGGGTCATTCCCTGCCGTTGCTCAGATCACCACAGAAGCTTACTTAGCCGCTGCACAAAGCATTTACTTACACTTCATTTCATTCTTGTAATGATCATGACCAAAAGGTTTGTTTCAATCATAAAAAATCATAAAAAATTTTGTTGCTGCTTGCCAGAGAAAAGAAGAGAACGCTTCCTTCAGTGTTTTATTTTTACCACAGTCACGTTGAGTATTTGACAGAAAACTCGTGAAAAGAATTTACAGCTGCCGCTTTTAAATGGAAGATGGAATTTTAATTAAAATTCTTCACCTTTTTCACCATCCCTTTTTTTTCCTGTTTGGCTTTACAAGCTGCGTCGCAGATGTTGCTATAATACATTCCAGAGATTTCTGACCATAATTATCACTCTACAAAACATGTCTAAGGTTAAATTTTACATTAGCTGTAACAATGTGCATTTCCTGCGAGAATGCAGCTGGAATGCTGTAAGCTGAATATTTTTAGTGAAAATTGCAGAAACATTTGAAGTTGACTGCAGAAGACATGCAGAAATGTAAGAAATAGGCGGAAGCAGCAAAATAAAGCAAAAGCCTGCAAAACGCAAAGAGGAAAAACTGTAGGAGAGAGGAAATTTAAGTCAATGCAAAAATCGCACCCAAAGAGTATTAGAAATTTATGCAGAACACTGTTTACAAAGCTAAATTAAGGTCACAACTTTATAAGCTAAAATTAGCTTAGAAGCTAATCGAAATGCAAATGATAGCCTCTAGGTTAGGATTAACATCTTGACCTACTGTACAGTGACATACTCCACGTAGTGTGAAAAAAAAACATGTAAAAGCTAAAATTCGCTAAAGCTCTAAAACTTGCTAAAATAATGATTATAGATTCTAGGCTAACACCTGCATGTTGACTTACAGTAACAAACTCCAAATTATCAGGTTGGCCAACATTAATTCATTAATTCACTACTCTAAAGAAATATTTGTGTTTGATCTAAAAATAGCTTGAAAGCTAATTGGATAAAAGTTCTGCAAGTATTCACGCTTTCACTAGCATTTAAGGAAGGAAGGAATTTATGAAATTCATAAAAGATATGAAAAACCTGAAACAAACAGAACTAGTTAAAAGGATATGACTACATTTTAAAGTTTGAATGCTGTTTCTAGCTGATTGTATGTGGAAGCAGTTAGCTGTGAAAGATTATACATTTTTAGCTGAATTTGACAAAAATTACAGGGTGGTCCATTCATTTCAGCGAGACCCAAGATGATCGCATTTATTTTATGAGCAGCATACCAGAAACAGAATATGGTAAAGGTTTAATGGTGGAAATAGCACAAAGTAAGCAGAAGTAAAGTGGTGAAACGTGTATGGAAAAAAGTGGAGGAGCTCAATGAACTAATGAGTCAAAATACATATTTCTTTTCAGAGAAGAGGACATGTTCTAAAAGTAAACCCAGAAACTAATCAGTCACTCATACGAAGTGCACAGCTATCATTTTTTGAAGTACAGAAAATGAGAAAATCTGCCCTAGATTAGGCACTGCTGATTGGATGATGTTGTGCACTGTATGTGATTACCATGACAACAATCTGAAGTGCTCTCTAAGACCTTCGTTTTGATATATATTCTATTTTTAAAGCTTTTTAACCTGAAAAGATGTTTTAAAATAACTTCAAATTATTTAAATAAATCCACTCTGCTACAAGAAAGCGGCCTTCAAGTGGCGGAGATTTTAAATAGGCAAGTAGAAACTATTGATTACTTCACGCACAAGCTTGCCTGAACACAGAGCCTTTCAGCTCAGGGCTTAACGTCCCACTTGCTCTTGTCCAGCTTCTATTCATCCCATTCTGAAGGCTCAAGCTAAGTGGCCCGCCTGCTGTTATGTACTCTTTCTGTCATTGTGTCGTCTTCTCTGCAACATTGGTGGTTGTGGCTCAGGAGGAAGTGTCATCACTCACACAGACTTGACGTTTGAGCGCTTCGATCTGTACCCTCCTCCGTCCACATGCCGATGTTTCCGTAGACAGGAAACTGGAGTGTACTTTGGATGCATTGTGAGCCTCGTGTGCGGAAAAGATGTCAAGGTTGTTTCACAAGCTTGGGGTGAACAGAGAGAGGGATCTTTGAAGATTCAATCTTTTTAGATTATCCAGAGTTGTGGGTTTTCTACAGGATTCAGGCCTGAGGACTGAAGTGGTTAGAAGAAGGTTGTTTTTACTTCTGTTTAGCCATTTCAGTGTTGATTTGGCCTTAAGATTTGGATCATTTTCATCATATTGACAGACAAAATTATGACCTTTCTTTTTCTGTGGTAGAATCTGCAGTATTAAGATTATATGTACTGATTGTGTAAAGAAACACACCCAGCAGAGCATCACAGATCCTCTGATGTACTGAACAGTGGGCATGAAGAGCCGTCACACTTCATCTTTTCTTACATTCCTGATCCACCAGGAGTCTCAGAGTAGTTTAGCAAACTAACATACTCATGCACTCTTTTGAGAGTTTGCCATCTTCTTGACTCTGTGTGGTTTAATTAGATAATTATGGATCCTCATCCATCCTGCTTTCTCACAAATCCAATTGCTTTAAACTAATTATTGCTCTGACCGTACATATGGGTCAGTATAGGCATGGAGATAATTTCTTGTACTTATTTCCTAACTTATGACGACTAAGAAACATCCACCTTAAGTGAACTTTGTGTTTACCTGTCTTTCTCATTTTGGATATTTATGTCATATTTGTACCAAAACAGAATATGAGAATTTTCCTCACTGAACAAATGCACTTGTATTAAAGGTGAGATATTTCCACACTGTGCCCTTCATCTCGCACAATGACCACAAACCTGCGAGGATAAGTAGGTATAGAAAATGGATTGATGGATCCTTACTGTGGTTGATAATTGTGGATGGACGTGTAAAACTACAGATGTAAATGGAAATGTGTTTTGCCACGAGCAGTTTTGTTCTTGTTGGGTTCAACTGGAACTAGAAGGATTGACCAGCTGGGTTCCCTATTTAATTACTCTTCTGAATAGCAAGAACATTATACACTTTGAGTGTTTTATGGCACCCAAAAAAAAAAAAACAAGAAAAACATGTAACCGTTACTTTTCATACTGTTGTTGACTGCATTCCAGGTTTTTCTTAAAACCTGTTTCTGGTTTTGGGTTTCCCACCTCTAGCAAATGATGTTTCTTGCTTGTGTTTCTCACCAGCTGTGTTTCTGCTTGCTGGCGTGTGCATGGACATGCAAACTGCTCCAGGCTTTCTGCTACATACCTGCCTTCTCGCGGTGACCATGCATTCTGCTCCCTTACAGCTTTCTGTATGAGGCCTAACTTTTAGTTTCACGTTGAAAGATGATAAAATCACTTCTGTACAAAAAAATGGCTCCTGCTCTCTTGAGAACTTAGGGATTCTGTAACAATTTAAAAAGGAAATTGCTCAGACTCACTTTTTTTATTTAACGTGTGTTTGTCATCTATTTGTCTCGTCTTTGGGGAGTAAAAGGCTGGGAGTACAATGGTCCTTGTCTGAGCTCCAATGGAAACCAGTAAGAAAGGATGGATGGGGGTCGAGGAGAGACAGGAGCGGGGGCTGCAGGAAGCTCTTTTTGCTGCACACCGTCATTTTTTTTTATGTCACATTTTGTCAAGCCTCTTGTTTTCCATTTGTTTACCCTCATGAAAGCTCTCAAGGGGATCACCGGCTGCATTGCTGCTTCAGCAGGTGTAAAGTGGAAACTAAACGGCTTTAGCTCGCATAAATTGCTGCTTTGGCGAAGATTAGAAATCCTCTGAGGATGAGTGCAACTTCACTTTACCCAAGAATAGGAAGGGAAGCGACGTAGCGTCAGCCTGGTGAGAAAAGAGAGGGGAGGGAGGGATGTGAGATGCCACTTGGTACCCCCGCCCCCTTCTCCCACTCCTGATCGGGTGCTGGGGGGAGAAAGTAGGTGAGAGGTTGAGGGGTATTCAAGAACGGGCGTCAGAGTGGGAAGTGGAGGGATTTATTCAGTGACATGAATTTGTTTTTCTGGTGAAAGATGAAATCATTTTGCCAGAGAGGGTGACATTAGCTCCCTGTTGTGAGTGAACACTGTTATAGAGTTTGTTTGTGTTCAGTCCATCAAACTCTCAGCTTTGCTATGAGCAGTGGAGTCTGGCCATGAATCATTAAGGCTGAACCTTGTTGATCCTCCTCCGTCAGCTCCTCGCTACTGTACTCACCCACATTTTCTTGTTTTGTTTTGTTTCCACTCTCTTTCGGGTGAAACCGTGGCAGAGCATGACTGAGAGTAACCTCAGCGCCTGTTTCTGTTGAGCCAATCGTTTCTACTTCCTGATGTCTCTCCACCAGCCCTCCCTATGTGTGCCCAAGCCTTTTCTTCTCCTCCTTCTCTCTCTCTCTCTCTCTCTCTCTGTCTCTCTCCAAGTAGTGCCAAGCCTTCGGGCCGCTGACCACACTTACAGCCAGATTCCACGCTTTCATATTTTCAGTGGTTTTTATTTAAGGCAGGTGGACAGATTTTATCACTCAGACACCCAATAAAATCTGTATTAATCAGAAGAACTCTGCATGCTCTCCCTCTGTAGCAGGTTATGTCAATTTGGGCCAAAACTGACTGATATTCCGGACTGTTCACAATTTTATCTGCATTGAAACAAAACCCCACTTCGGTCCTAGAAGTACCCCCAGAGCATGACGCTGCCACCCTCATGCTTGGTGATCTCATGGTGACGTGCAGTGATGTTTGAAAGTAGCTGCCAAAACTTTAGAAAGAATTTTATTTAATCATTTCACAGCACTTTCTCCAACAAGGTTTAGGAAGATTTTAACGTCTGGGTATTTTGTTAGAGGGTTCATTTGTTTGAACTATAAATCTAAAAATCTTTCATAAATTGTTTGGTGTCTCTTATTAAAATGTAAGATTTTGCAAAAGAAAATGCAAACCACAAATCAATTTTCAGCCATTTTCTAACATTTCTTGTGCCATACCTGCAAACAAACTCAAAGCAAAATGATGAAACATGCATCAGGTTTAAAAAAAAGAGAGAGAGCGAGAGAACTGCAGCGAAGCAGAATAAATTACATCTCTGTGTGTTTGTTTTTGTGTGCAGACTTAAACATTTGCTTCTGCACCGTGTAATTTTCATGCATTTCTCTGGGCATTTTGTTTCTTTCTCTCAGCTATGCAGCTCCAGGAGTGGTTGCGTTCGCTTTGCTCCCACGCAGGACTCAAAGGCTCTGAAGCGGAGGAGCTGTGGAGTCTCTTGCCGTCCCTGTCGACTTCCTCTCTGCTGGGGCTAGGGGCCCTGGCGTCCCTCACCGTGTACTGGCTGCTGACCCGGCCCCGGCCCGTTCGTCCTCCCTGTGATCTGCAAGCCCAGTCCGTAGCTGTCGGCGTGAGTGGCCCCACTGCTGGCATTTAAGCCTTTGGCTGTGCGTTAATGTCATCGTCGTGGCAGAGCGTTCAGTCGCCGGTAAATGTTTGATCCGTCCGCAGGGAGACCCCAGCTGCAGGAGATCTGCTCTTCTTAAAGATGACAATCTGCTGGAGTTTTACTACGATGACATCAGGACGGTCTATGAGATGTTCCAGAGAGGTCTGAGGATATCAGGTGATGGATGAAGCAGGGTCCTCTTCTCACAATGCCTTGCTAAATGTAATTTTACTATGATTTTTGTGTGAGAAGTGACACACAGAATAGTGCATAAGTGTGGAAGGAAAATAATACATGACTTGTTTTTTTTAAACCATCCCATATCTGAAACGTTTGATATTTTCATTCAGGCCCAGAAGTAACCGATGAGTAACCTTCATCGACGCGTCACTTCAGTATCGTTTGTGGGAAATACTCAACAGAAGGATATAATCAGTGGTTTTCTCTTTACATTACCGTTTCTTTTTAAAAACAAAACAAGAAAAGCATTTAAAACGAAGAATATAATGAAAACGACATTGTGTCGCCACCTTTTGATGCGATTAGCGCGGAGTCTTTAAAGGCGCGTCTTCACCAGCTTCCCACATCTACACATAAAAACTTTTGTTTTTATGTGTAGCTGTCTATACAGAGTATTTTTTGGTCTAAAACTGCCCTGTTTGTACACCATATAATTCTTATTTTTGTCTCTCTGCATTTTTTTTCTTCTGCTGGATCCATATTCTCATAAATCCAAACTCCCTGACTTCTGAAGGCAGTTGCTCATGTAGATTTTATTTACATGCATCTGATTAAAGGGAATTGAATAACAATGCGGCTGTCAGCTCCTTTTACTTCAGAGTTATACTCTACTTTGTCTTGCTCTATCACATAAAATCCCAGTTAAATGCAGTGAGGTTTGTGTCTGTAATGTGACAAAATGAAAAACAGTTTAACTGGTGTAAATAACAAAAACAATCAAACTGCAAAAGCAAATTGTAAATGTGTGTAAGAAGTTTGTTTCTTACTTCTGGTGGAAGAAATAAGCTGTCCTTCTGCTTTAAAAGTCAGAGCTGTCGCATTCAGACGCAGTAACTACTACTGCTGTATAAATCGTAACTTTTTGTGGCCTGCAGGAGACGGTCCATGTCTTGGCTACAGGAAGCCAGGCCAGCCCTACGAGTGGATCTCCTACTCTGAGGTTTGACACAACTAAAGTTTGATCTCTCCGTCCATCACAGCACCATTCCTGCGTAATGTGTCAGTCTTTACTGTGTGTTGACTGAAGCTCTCCAATCTTCCAGGTGGCTCAGCAGGCTCAGTGGATGGGGAGTGGGATGATTGCCAAAGGTTGCCAGCAGTTTGTTGGGGTTTACTCTCCAAACAGGCCAGAGGTGGGAATTCATGTTTTCAGCCTAGACTCCAGGGAACCTAAATCCTCTCCACTGACAGCTTGACAAAACCTACTGTGTGTGTGGCTCACCTTTTATGCTCACGAGCAGCTGCACACACAGTGGTCTCAGAGGGAAATGATTTTAACAAAACAAAAGGAGTCAATCCAGTAAAATCTCAGAGAGCCAGTTACTGCTCCTCTGCAGACCAAGTGAAACTATTCACAAACAAAAAATATTTAAAACAATTTTCCCCAATAGCAGGTTCACCTAGAGGCCAGACAGCGCTAAAAAAAAAAACCCAACAACCTAAAACTTCATTGAAGGCTCTACAGGCCTCAGCTGGCATCTTAAATAAAAAAGTGATGAATTATGAAAAAAGGAGGCCTAAAAAAAACCTTTTATCTTTAAAAGTAAATAATTTCATGCCTTACATTTGTTAAGTAGCATGTGGACACTTCGCTAGATTTTTACTCCATATCTGATAAAACTAAACCCTTTATTTCAACTCAAACACCTCATGGACTCGCTTCAAAAACACAAAATAGTTTTTGTCTAGCTTCTAGTGCAAACATCTTTGGACACTTGAGATAAGACAAAACTAACTTACAAGTAACTTTTCAGGAAGAAATGTGAGCTTGGTATATGTCAATAATTAATTGATGTTGATGAAAAAGTACTGGTTCTACTGGTCGATTATTTCACCTATAACTAGAAACTAGACGAAAAATACTTGGTACGATTTTGCGGTTTTTTTCAATGATTTAAGCTTGTTTTTTCAGCCTCACATCACCTTACATTAATCGTACTTTGAACGTTTACTGCTAGATTAGTGCAGAAAGGGTGAGTTCAGCGTCGACTCTGGGTCTTCAGTATCATAAAAATGTGCTTTAATTGCGGTCCATTAGGAGGGCAAGCTGTTTACCTCCTTGGCGCCGTTGAAATCGCCAAATCATTTACAAATTAGCTCATTTTTTAATTATAAAGTTATTTATGCAGGAGTGGTTAGAGGATGATGTGTTAAAATTAAGCAGCTTTATTTGACTTCCCCAGAGAGAGTCGTTATTATGGGTTTCTATGGCTGTAAACAGAAACCATTCCTTTAAATCAGACATTGTTTGATCTTATGTGTTGCAAATGTACATATAACACATTATTTCAGTGAGAAACACAGGTATGTCATCAGATTAACTTTTATTTAATGACTGAGAAATTCATACTAATGAACTAATTGATTGATTTTTTTTACATTACATAGATTTTTCCCATATAATGATGTTGCATTTTACCTAAAGACATAAAATGTCTTTTGGCTGTTGTTTACTTTGATTATGTGCCACGGAAATGTCAAATCGATATTACTGAAAGAGGATGGGATTATTTATTGCATTGCTCCACACATGCACTTTCTTCTCATACCTAATAAATGTGTCATTAGGGTGTGTAAATATGCTTAATTTAAACGTGTAGTGTGTAATCATCTACCTAAATGCTCAACAGTGTGTGACGCCTGTGCGAGTTGGTCTAACCATGCTGCTTTGTCTCCCTCTGCTGGTGGCAGTGGGTCATCTCAGAGATGGCCTGCTACACCTACTCCATGGCTCTGGTTCCGCTGTACGACACGCTGGGGACGGAGGCCATGGTCCACATCCTCAACCTTGGTGAGAAAACGTCCCTGAAAGTCTTCATTAAAAAAGAAGAACCTCAGCAGAACAAACAAGTCAGAGTCAATAGAGAAAATGTTTAGAGATATACAAGAACAAAGTGTTCATTAAATTTTCTTCTAAGGTCAATTATGACAAAAACAATCTGAGATTTTTTATTTTTTTTGTATGTTTAAATAAGCTGTTCTTTGGTGGGACTTTGGTGTTGTGGTTGTATAAAACCATTAAGATCTTCCTACTAAACTCTATTCTTTTAAAAATGGGACATGATTTCAAACATTTAAAATGTTTCTACATTAAACCTGTAAAGTAACTATCAGAAAAGAAGTAGAGGAGATACAGCATGAAGTTAACTGAGGTAAATATCAAGCACTTTTCAAGTGCAGCTACAGTCAGTGCTTTGCAACCTTGGATCTTTTTCAAATGACTAAAAACAAATTGAAAAGTGTGTTGTGCATTTCTATTCAGCCGCCTTCATACTGACAATCGCTATTGTCAGTCTGAAGAAGCCCAGCTTTTCTGTGAAGGCCTCTTTGAGAACATAAGTGAACAAACAGCATCACAAAGACCAAAAAATACAGCAGACAAGTCAGAGATAAAAGTTGTGGAGAAGTTTAAGCCAGAGTTATGTTATAAAATAACATTCTAAGCTTTGAAGTGCTGAAGATGGACAGATGTAAATGCAGAATAGTCCTGGAAGGAAACCGTTTCAAAGTAGAAAAAGACTTGAGACTGAGGAGGATTTTAACCTTCAAGCAGGAAGAGTAACCATAAAGATTCAACAGAGCTACATTGGAACGTTTAAATCAAAAATGTATTCATTAGAATGGCTCAGTCAAAGTAAAGGACATACATCCAACTGAAAATGTGTGGCAAGACTTGAACATTGACGATCAGATAAATTATATTCATGGCCGTGTTTCTCCATTACACCTGACTGAGCCTGAGATGCTTTGCAGAAAACAAGGGCAAAAACTTTAGTCTCCAAATGTGAAAAATGTTAGAGGGATACACCGAAAGGGAAAGCTGGTTCCTCTCAGGACTCTGAACACACATCCATGACTTTTCAGATTTTTATTTGTGAAAACAAAACAAAAAAAATTCCTAAAAAAATGTACCGTTCCTTCCACTTTGTGTTGGTTTGAATGTAAATAACATGTTTTGTCCCTCAGTGAGTAATTACCACATTAAATCCCAATAAAATACATGCAGCTTTGTGGTTTTTAGCTGTTCAGAATGTCCAAAAGTTACATTCATACAAACTTTTTTGAAAGTTACACGCAAACCTTTGTGTGTATGCGTGTGTGTTTGTTTAGCTGAGATGTCCCTGGTTGTCTGTGACCGAGAGGAGAGGGCAGCGTTGTTGCTGGAGTGCAAAGAGAAAGGCATGACTCCCAAAGTCTCCTGTCTGGTTCTGTTCAACGACTTCAGCCAAGCGTTTGGAGAGAGGGCGAAGAAGTGCGAGGTGGACGTTCTGTACCGGGAGCAGCTCATGGTGAGTGGGTGCCAGCGCTCAGCGGAGACTCTTTTCAAACACACGTGCTTTTTAGTCGTTCCCATCAGTGACTGTGTGTACTGTACACGTTGTAGGAGCTGGGAAAGCAGAACCTCAAAGATCCTGTGGTGAGTTTGTCGTCTCTCGGCTGCGACGTTACCGCATCAAACTGATTCATGACCTAAATGCCCGCCTGATGGCTCTGTCGTTGCTCCTGTCCAGCAAGATATCATTAACACTCACTTATGAACCAGACCGAGGGCTTCCTCCTCTCTAAACCTGAGTCACGTTCTCATATTTTTCGCTGTCTGCTGCAGCTGCCCCAACCTCAGGATCTGGCCGTGGTTTGCTTCACCAGTGGAACCACAGGTACGCCTGATCTCAGAGGTCTCTGTGTAATTACACCCCTCTAACATCATTAGAGGAACGTCCCTCAGTGCCCACATACAGGCCTTCTTTGCGGTGCCGCTGTAGGTTCCTTTTTTGCTGTGCAGGGCACGGCAATAATTTCTTGTTTATTTATCCAGGGAAGCCCAAGGGAGCCATGATCACCCACGGGAACATCGCCTCCAATACTTCCTCTGTCATTAAGATCCTGGAGGTCTGTCTACATTTCCACCTCCTTGTGTAATTGAGAACAGCCTTGCAGCTAGAGTCGCACTCCCATCTGCTTGTATCTCAAACCTGTTCCCCCTTCCCTGCTGTGTCTAATGGTATGATTAATTGGATGTTTGATTGCCCCATGTCGCTGTGAGATACTTTAACTAATTGCCCCTGTCTAAAGATTGTGCTGTCTAGCTGCTGCTAAAGAAACGTGTTTGATTGTCTGCGGGGCTTCGCCTGTAATCCCGCTGCCTGAACGTAATCTGTCCCCCGAGCTTCGCTCATCTCTCTTCCTGTCGCCTCTCAGGGTTCGTTTGTGATCCGGCAAGAGGATGTGTCGATCTCTTACCTGCCTCTTGCCCACATGTTCGAGAGGATGATCCAGGTAGTTTAACATCTTAGCAGGCATTTTTGCTTCTTTTTTCCTCTGTCTGCCCCAAATAAATCCCTTCCCATCACAGCTCACAATGTACTGCTACGGAGCCCGAGTGGGGTTCTTCCAGGGTGACGTTTCTCTTCTCATGGACGACATTAAAACTCTCAAACCGACCCTCTTCCCCGTTGTGCCCCGTATTCTTAATCGCATCTACGATAAGGTCAGTGAAGCGCTCAGTTAAGCCGTGAGAAGGCTCCAGAGAAGGTGGTTCTTATCTCGTCCATTTTCCTATGATTTCCTCCAAGATCCTGGGTTCTGTGACCTCTCCGCTTCAGCGGGCTCTGCTTCACTACGCTGTCGGGAGAAAGCAGGCCGAGCTCTGCAGAGGGATTGTGCGCAACAACAGTCTGTGGGATAAACTGGTGTTCAAGAAAATTCAGGTCAGCGTCTGAAAAACACAAATGCCTCGTCTCCCAAGTCAGTTTCCTATTGTTGCTTTTATATCAGGGTTTTCACTTTTTTTTCTTATAAAACAGTATAGTACTTCTGGTTTTAGGTAAAAGTCTGTCATATTAAGAACAGAAACAAGAAATTACTTTTTTACCTTCATTTTTTACATTTATTTAAAACTAATGATGTCACATTTTATTCCGAGATACCACGATGGTATCTGTAAATTTTGTCTCAGCATTTCTTCCACACAGTTCGACCCATATCATGACACTGCCACCTCCGTACTTAACAATACCGGTCACTTATTGTGTTTTCGATTTGAGTCAAGCGATATAACTGACAAGGCCATACTTCTAATATTTTTATTTAAAATCTAGAAATATTTCAGAGGGTTACAGCTATTCTTGTAGTTGTAATTATTTTCTTATCGATTATTGCAATCAGACTGCCTCATAGCACAGCTCTATTTTATGGACGGAAAAAAATTTTCTGTTCTGTTTAATCCTTACCGTTTTATTCATCTGTACATCACTTGAATTTAAATGGCACGGCGTTAGTGCGTATATTACCTGTGAACAATCAGCCTCGCAAATCGCACCAGATTCAAATCCAAGCTTTTCAAGAGAAGCACAATTGTTCCAGCAGCTGATGCCAAAAATCACCAGCAGCATATTGGACCTGTGGGAGTGCATTGAAGAGGCATTCACACATGCGACGCAGAACCGAAGGAGTTTGGCTTGCTGTATCAATTCAGATGGGAAACTGTGACCAAGGGTGACAAAAGTTCAGACAGAAACGAGCTCAGATCCATGACACGGCTGTCTTTTAGCCATTTTTTATTAAAAAGCTGATTTTGTTTTACTCTGTATTTCAGGCCAGTTTAGGAGGTAATCTCCGGTTTGCCTTGACTGCCTCAGCTCCCATCTCCTGCACGGTGTTATCCTTCCTCAGAGCCACTATGGGCTGCATGATATGTGAGGGTTATGGACAGACAGAGTGCACTGGAGGCTGCACTTTCTCTTTGATAGGAGACTCCAGCACAGGTTTGGATATTGCTCTTTTAAAATGCCTGCATATCTCCTTCTGTCCTCATCAGATAAGTAAATGTCGTTTTTCTTTTGTTTTGTTTTGTTTTCAGGTCACGTTGGTGCTCCTTTGCCATGCGCTATGGTGAAGGTGGTGGACATCCCTGATATGAACTACTTTGCTAAGAATGGAGAAGGAGAGGTGAACTTTATGATACGTCTCATGTTCTCCTCTAGCCTGGAGCCTGGAGATAGTTTTCTGTCCTTTGTCTTGGTAGATCTGCATCCGCGGCCCCAGTGTGTTCAAGGGATATCTGAAGGACCCGGAGAGGACAGCGGAGGCCTTGGATAGTGACGGCTGGCTCCACACTGGGGATGTGGGCCAATGGCTTCCAGTAAGATTGGGACATAGTCAGACTATAATGGAGGCCATCAAGAGAGAACTGTTCACGTTTTGTCTCTATAAAATGTAGTTTATGTTATGCGATTGACTGAAAAAAAATCTAATCTGTCAGAATTCTGCTTTATTCTGTTGGTCCACATGTAAGCCGAAAAAACATGAATAGGTTTAGCGGTTATTAATGCTTACATGCATGTCTTTTGTCTAAATGAGAAAATATTCGTGTAACTCCAATGCTTGTGTCAGAACGGCACGCTGCGCATCATCGACAGAAAGAAGCACATCTTCAAGCTGTGCCAGGGAGAGTACGTCGCTCCAGAGAAGATAGAGAACGTCTACATGCGTTCTGTTCCCGTCCTCCAGGTGTTTGTGCATGGAGACAGTTTACAGGTAAGCCTCTTAATAAGGTCGTTTTCAGTCAATCCGCAGGCAAAACCCTACCAAGAGAGAATGTGAGATGTTTTGACTCTCTGTTGTGTTTCATGTCGGCAGTCCTATGTTGTAGGTATAGTTGTCCCTGACCGAGAAGTGTTTGTTGAATGGGCTAAGGAGCGGGCCTTTGTGGGGTCCTACCAGGAACTGTGCCATAACCCAGTAAGTTCCTATTAGGCTACTTCAAATGTTCTTCATCTAACAGTTTGAAAAGGGTTTAAAAACAAAAAACGAGCAAACCTTTTCTCTGACAGGATGTAAAGAACGCAGTATTAGAAGATATGAGGGCTGTGGGGAAGGAAGCAGGCCTCAAGTCCTTTGAACAGGTGACAAGTTTGTGACATCAAAACTAATCTCAGATCGGGGCGTGCTGTGGTGGCGCAGGGGGTTAGCACGCCCCACGTTTGGAGGCCTTAGTCCTCAACGCGGACGTCGCGGGTTCGACTCCCGGTCCCGACGACCTTTGCCGCATGTCTTCCCCCCTCTCCTCACCCTCCTTCCTGTCTGCCTACTGTCGAAAAAATACAAGCCACTAGCGCCGCAAAAAACTCTTCGGAGAAAAAAATAAAAATAATAAAAAAAACTAATCTCAGATCAAATTTAACAGCAACAAAGAACACTATGGTGAGTTTCTTTTTGTGTTTTCTCAGGTGAAGGATCTTTATTTACATCCGGAGATGTTTAGCATCGCCAACGGCCTTCTCACGCCCACCCTAAAGAGCAGACGAGCCGACATCCGTAGGGTGTTTCAGGAACAGCTAGCAAACATGTACAAGACTCCGATTTAACTCCAAAACACCTTAGTGTCTACAAAGGGAAATATTGTCCATGGTACCTGAAGATAACTAGTGGTGATATTTTGTTTTTCAAACACTTTTAACTCCACTTGATATTTGATTGAATTTCACTCTGTTTTGTGGTAACTGCATTTCTGATCAGTGCGTCCAAGCATTCATAACCTCACCGTTGACTCTAATGCTTCCCCATTATTCACTGGAGTTTTGTGTTATTTGTAGAAAGCAAAATAACAAATATGATTAGGAAGTCACCTACAGAGGCAGAGTTTCATTTTCATCATGCTGCACTTCTTTCTAGGAGATTTAAGGGTCTGGGTGTAGAAGGGACATTTTGCTCATGAAAGCTAGATTACTTGTAGATTTGTATCGTACAAATTGTATAAGCATACTTTGTAAAAGTATTTGTACCCCTTGAACTTTTCATATGTCTTGTCATGTTACAGCCATGAATTATGTATTTCACTGGGATTTTAGTAAAGCAACAAAATGCAGGATGCCTACAAAATGTCCATGTAAAATTCTTGCTATTCCACGGTCGGTATTCAATTTTTTGAATAGTACCAAATAGTTGAGTTTTATGTTTTCACCCTAAATATCATGAAGCAACACTTTTGGCAGCTACTTTTGCCAGCTAGACAAACTTTGATCAGTCACAATTGATAATACCTATAAAATGTGAACTGAATTATGTCAGATGTAATGGACATAACTTTATTTTAGTCCATCGTTTCAGTTCTTTGGCATCTTAACCAAACCTATCGTAACAACTTTGGGTTCATTTTAAAACTCTGAAGTAGATCTAGAAGCTTAATGAAGGGCTGAAACATTTTTTTTTATTGTTGAATGAGTGCATTCATCTGTAACACATGAGTATGTGTTAGCAAGAAGCTAACACATACATTCTTTTAGCAATAACTTTAATTATGCCATCCTTGCATTGCACTGGATTTTGTTATTTTGTCATACATTAAATATATATATGAACACCATGCAGTTTTGTTTGAAATAATAGCAAAAACTAAACCTAATTTACTTCTTCTTTCCAAATATGGACTTCCATGATGGTCTATCAAAAAGCCCGATAAAATGCGTTGATATTTGTGGTTGTAATTGTGAGAGGTTTTAGGGGTGTGAATGCTTTGAGGGTTTTCTCAGCTCAGTGGTAAGACCTGTCAGAGGATATCTTAAGTTAAGTTCATCAAAATAAAAAATCATTTCAATCTGCAATGATAAATAAAATATGAACTGGTAAACCTGCAGTTTTGAGACTGTTCATGTTCAGACTTTGAGATACAAACGAGAAAGCAGCTGGTGCCTCTTTTCAAACTTCATTTACTTAATTAGACAGAGTAACACAATACAATAACTAAAGACAAAGAATCCCATTAGTTCTGTAAAAAAAAAAAAAAAAATCAACTCTTACAAAATAATTTAACCGATTAAGAAAAGCACCTTCATTTTTAAAGTTATTTCTGTGCAACATAAAGAACTTAGGTTGCAGAGGTCAACTCCAAACAATATAAAAATGGAGCAAATCAACTTGTTACCATACAAAGGAAAGAAAGACAGAAAAACAAAGTCACAACTGAGAAACCAATGTGTACATAACCGTATAGTTTAGCTTTCATACCGAGGCTCATCTCAATAGAGAGTGAAAACAAAGCAGTGCGACTCCTTCCAAAATCAAAGGAGGCCAGAAACAAAAACTGGCTTCCAACCCTGGTGTTGAGGGTGAAGAGAAGGGACTTTCTAGCATGCCAACAATGTGTGAGGCTCTTCGCTAACACATACTCTCACCAACAATAGAACAAAGGATGGGTGCTGTGAACAAAAGGAAAGTCGGTTGCTGTGAGCAGCAATTCCCACTAGAGGGAGTACAAGCATTTTTCTCGGTGGAGACGGTTCCTCTCTCCTGTCTGAGTGGATAACCTTTCAGCAGGGCAGCGGAGACGCATTATGCAGAGGTGAGGTTGGAAACGTTTAAAGCTCTCACACACGATGGCAAAGAAGTCACTTAAATATCACAAGATAAAGAAGAACAGGTTTTTTTTAACAATAAACAAGCCGTTTGGGTTTTAGTCCTGTGGAGTAAAAAATAATTTAGACTTTTAGTAACACGAGTGATCAATAAAACATTTCTTTGAATGTAACATTAGAAAACAAACTCGCTCCAAAATAACATAGTAAAACCTTATAATTTGCTTTAAAACATCCTGATTCCCTTACTACAAAAAACAATATAACATATTGGCTTATAAAGTCGCACTTGGCTGATGGCTTAGTTAACGTGGCGTTCAGCTGCTCCGTATTACAGCGTCTTTGCAAAGAGGGAAAAAAGACATTAGGATGTAGTGCAAAACAAGAGGGGCTGCAATGAAATAAACTGTCAATTTTCAAGCCACTGCTGTCCGTCTGAACTCCTGGGGAGCTTGGAGGGGATGAAATCCATTCAGGGAGGGATGAAAAGAGCACATCCTGATCTCCGGCATTTCCCCCTCAGTCGTCGGCGACGATGGACAGAGAACGCAGCTCGTTGAGTTTGGCCTCGGTCTCCTTCTGCCTCTGCTCATCAGTCAGCCCGGCTTCGTCGATCTGGTCCGTTAACTGGCTGAAGATGTTGTACATTTCAGTGAAGTAGACCACCTGACAGGCAGAAAACACACAAGAAAAGATTGTGTCATAGCAAGAAAAAAAAACAACATAATCCCCATCTTTCCTTTGAAACAAATGTATTCAGGGGTCAATCTGCAGACCTTTGTTCACCGTTAATCTCACAGTCTGATCATGCTTTGACTCGCACGTCGGAAGCTGCTGGTCTCTAAGTCTTCTCCTAATGAGGAGTGATTTGAAAAAGAGGGAGCCCGTAGAAATCAAACAACTCTCACAAAGCCCCCAAAAAGCCAGCACTTGAGTGGATAGTGACCCTGCTTTCCTCTCCCAATGTGAACAAGAGATAGAGTGTTCACTGAAAGCTTTCTTGACACTTCCCACCCCTGCTTCTTCCCCTTAGTGCATGAGTCAGGCTCCCTGGAGAGTTGCTTTGATGATTAATAGACTTTAATCACATTACAGGACTCCAAGAAGAGTAGGCAGAGAATAAAAGTACTGGGAAATGAAACCCCCTTGAAACCCACAAGCATATCTCAATATTTATTCAAACAGCAATGCAAACAATGCCACGCTCTTGAGGGGACGCGCGAGGCGTCCGTGGAACAGCATAGATTTTCCGCTGCAGAATAAAACAACTGGACCGACCAGGATAATGAGACGGGGAGGGGGGAGATTTACTTACTAAATTGAATTATTTGTTGACTCAGAAGTTTGTCAGAAGTATAATAAGGATTTCAGGCCAGAAGCAATAATGTCAGGTCTCTCAACCACTTTACACAAGCTCTTTTAAGTGCTCAGTCTGAAAGACATTGCCTGTTTAGACCAATATGTGCCACCTAAACCACATGAGTGGGCTCTAAGTATTGGGTTACTGCTGTTTGTAGGGGTAAAACGGATACACTTTTTCCCCCCAAAAGTGACTTGTTGAAAGGGCCATCGGAAATGTCCAGAAGAACGGTGATGATAATGTACACCAGATCACTGTGCCCTCTGTGTCCAAAGCCACTATTTCACTGCTGGGAGTAAGCACGGCCACACACACCTGCAGCTACTTATGAACAAAGAGGAAAGGAGAAAATTAACCAAAAATGCAATAGAGACGGGGAGATATGTAGTTTATAGTGAATGAGAAAAATAAAATACTGGGCCAGAAATTTGCCATCCTGCCATAATAAGAAACCCAAAAGTCAGAAATATGACTGAGGTTGTTAATTTTGCTCTTAGCACTTTATTTCTACAGCTGGTTTCCTGATGGCTCCAATAAATGCTGTGTTTACATTTCAGAAAATTGTTGAATACAATTACTGTGAACTATTTGGCAGCACAGCTTCCCTGCCTGATATGTACGTTTTAGTGGGACTCCCACCTGCATGCAGCTGTATGATAGATTTGTAGCCCAGGATGAATTACAAAATACCTTTTGTTGCCCTGCATGTCTCAGATGTTTCCCTGTTTTAATGTGCCTGATTCAGCTGACTGCAGGTCAGCAAACGCCTGTTCATCATCCATCAATTGAAATCAGCTAGTCTGGAACAAGGAAACACCTAAAACATGGAGGGCCGTGTGCTTTGAGGACTAGGGTTGGGAAACCTGCTCCTAAACTGTGCTGCGTTGGCTGCTGCTAATAAAGTTTTTAAAGGTTTCAAAACCACTAAACATACAGTTTCTTCTAGTTTAATGTCCTCTTACTGAGACACCAGAGAAAGTAAAAGAGTGACCTTTTTTTTCTGGTTTTGTCCCAGCCGTGTAAATCACAGAGTAGCACTCTTGTTGATATACACTTCCAATCAGATGGCTGAAACAAGGTTACTACACTTTACTTATACTTGCAATAAAAACACATTGTGCTGTTTAAAGAAAAAGCCTGCAGCCAAAACTCTCTCAGGGAGCTGGAGGAGCACCACCCAGCTCTGTTGATAAGGTAACACTGTTTAAAAGCTACAGCTGGTAAAGTATTGAGCAGCTGGGCTGAGCGAATTACATCGCTAACATGAGCCTGGTTTCAGAAAGCAGAATGACAATCCGCTATAATATTCTGCAATAGGAATATTTACGTCAAAGTAATTGCTAAACCTAACAGGTGTTTAGTCTAATTATTTTATTTTTTAACATAAGTCCAAGTAGCGAAATCAAAATGGCAGAATCAAATATTATAAATTAATTGGAATGGTAACTGAAAAAATTACTTTTTTTTTCTTTTTTTTTGGGTGAAGTCAGGGTGTGTGTGAACCTTTTCATATAATTATCACAACACAATAAAAAAAAAAAAAAAAATCTAATTTTATTTCTCTTCTATTCATTAAATGTATAAAAACTAAGATTTTCAAGTTTCAGTCTCTAAATGCATCAGCCAACAGGACATATTTTAAATTATTTTGATTTTAATACAAATCAAACGAAGAATAATCCTAAATGTTATACTGTATTTAATATGGAAAAAAGAATCTGAATTTGGTAAACGAGAATCCTCAGGTCAAACCATAAAACAATAAACAGAAACCTGTATCAGCCAGATGAGTTGATTTTTACTCAAGGTTATTGTCCTGTGAGAAGCTCATACCGGCCTGTGCCTACTGTGAAAATCACTGCATAAGACTTGTTACAGTGAAGTTGATGTTCACAACAAAAGCAGCCTTTGTGCCTTTATCTGACACAGCAGGGAGGAAGAGAAGTGCATGGCTCAGGATCAAGTCCGCTTATCATCCTCTGGAGAGTGCTGTACTTCACAACTAGAGTCACAAACAGATTCTTACTAAATATATATATATAAAACAACAGCAGGTAAATATGTTTGAATTTAATCTCAGTCATTTGTATGTCTATTTCTGTTGGGCACAGTTTGATGTTACATTTGCAAGTTCAAAGTGCATCGGCAAACTCCTTAATTGACAATAAGTCACAGATAATCTAATCTGCTAATTAGGAGTGTGCCAGTGACTGTCCCAAAGAGGAAATGACATGGGCCAAGCAGGTCTGTGTCGGCTGGGCGGGGTGGGGTGGGGGGACGTGGCGCTAACTTCAGACACTCAGCTGCTTAAAGACGAGCTCCAGGTCGGAGGAAGGCCTGCAGGACTGCAGCGGAGCCAGACAGACGAGGCCTTCCTCAAAGCAGTGTGGGCCGTCACTGGGGGGTTAATCACATTAGGACCGCAGAGAGGGAGACAGACTGCCTGCGTTAAACACACCCTTCATCAGACACTTTATCCACTGTTAACAGCTCCCTGCTGACAGGGCGTGTCTGCAGCTGCGAGAGCCTTCATCTCTCTGCGATTCTGGGGAAGTCTGCTAACCTGCGCCCGGATGAGAGCCTCGAAGCTCGGCTGGAAGTAGTCGATGCGACTCTGGTAGAATTTGGGCATCTCGTCCAGCAGCTGCTTGTTCTTGGCCTCAAAGTCCTCCTTGACTGGTCGCAGCTCATCTTTTGCCTGGAGTGTGGAAGAAAACCAAAAAAAGAAAGAGAAAAGCACAGGTTACATATAACCTGCCTCAAATGTAGAAAACTCAGGGTTCTCGCACCTTTTTTAAAAAAACGTTTTCCAGACTCAAACTCCCAGAGTTTGAAGTCCTTTCTTGCTTGATTTCTTATTTTTAAATTTTAGTCAGGTTTATTTGTATAGCACATTTCAGCACATCATAAAAACATCATATAGTCAATCATCAAACAAGCAGTGAACATTACATCTTGTCAAATGCCATCATCGAGCAAACACACATCAAATATGTTGATCAATGTTTCGCTAACCAAGGGCAGCTCTAAACAGGTGGGTTTTTAGGTTTTTTTTGTATATATTTTGTGTACCCTGCCAGGGGGGTCTTCTTTGTGGGCTCTAGTGTCCCTTATATGATAGTAGGCTGACAGGAAAGGGGGAAGACATGTGGCAAATGTCGCCGGGTCTGGGAGTCGAACCAGCGATGGCTGTGTCGAGGACTCAAGGCCTCCAAACATGGGTCGCGCTAAAAACCCGGGCCCAGGTTTTTAGCTTTGATGTAAATGAACTCAGTGTTTCAGCTGTTTTGCTGTATTCTGGAAGTTTGTTCCAGATTTGTGGTGCATAGAAGCTGAATGCTGCTTCTCCTTGTTTGGTTCTGGTTCTGGGGTTGCAGAGAAGACCAGCACCAAAGAACCTGAGTGGTCTGAAAGGTTGCTACAACACCAACAGGTCTTTAATGTATTTTAGTATTAAGCCATTCATTTTTATTCTATAAATGAAAATGCTCACTGTGAATGAAAAGCAAATATTTCTAGAATACCCAGGTTTTATATATTGAGCCTGAAACACCAAACGTTTTATAAAATGGATGGATGTGTAGAAGAGTCAGTGAATGAATGCATTTCCAGGTTTTTCCAGATTGTTTATGAGCCCTTAAAATGGTACAGTGTTATTATTTATTCTCTCAAGAAAATATATACAAGTTCCAGATAACCAAAACTAAAACCCACTCTGACAAGAGTTAGATTTGAGTAAATCCATTACTTGAGCCACCATGAGGAATGTTTTTCTTATTGTTATGAAATATATTTGCCTAATTCCCACGGAGATGCAGTGCAAAAAAGGCTGTAATCACGACCACAGTGAGGAGGAGTGGGTAATGTGGGCAGACTTGGCTGTGAGTGGACTCCAGCACCACTGATCTCTGTGTGAATGTATTAGTGGGTAGTCTGCTGTAGGCATAGAGTTATGGAATGCACAATGAATAATTGTGAGAGGGTGAGAATTTTTATTAAGGGGGATAGGGGGAAGTTGCAATAATCATACACTAACATATTGTTTATGTGCAAGCATTATGATAAGCACCTCTCGCCCCGGTTTTATTTCGCCACATATGTTCGCTGAAATGGCCAACAAAACGTAGAGCGAGGATCATTTCTTTAAGTGCGCACAGATACAAAGGGCAGGGATGTTGGGCCTCTTCAAGGCTTTGTTCCCCTGACAGAGCTTTTCTCAGAGTGTGTGGGTGGCTCACCATGTGAGGATGCGTTAGAGGCAATAGCATAGGCAGCGCTGCAACATTATCTGTGAATGTGCACACTTCTGTAGTGGCCTCGCGGTGCGTGCATGTGTGTGTCTACAATTCTCAATTACGTAGATGTGCAGCAGTGCCTTTTTTCATTTTTTCAAAAAGGCACAACTTGAGAGAGCCTGGCAGCTTGCGTGGGTGAAGGAGTGCACATGTACGGTATGCATGTGCTAAACTACTTTATTCATATCCAGTCAGCATTTGTGTCTTTTTTTTACGCCTATGATGCTCCGTTCTCAGGACACATAAACAAACAAGAGCAGGTGAACCCTCCTCCTCCTGCTGCTGAAGTTAGAGTGATACTTTTAGAGCGCCGATGTGTGCGGCAATACCAAACAAAGTACCTGACAAAGTTTGACAATAGCTGGCCCCGTTTTCTCTTTCTCCTCGTACTTCTCCACTTTGGATTGCAGGCGCTTGTAGTCCTGCAGAGCCTGCTCCCGGCGCTTCACCGCCATGTTGAGGCTCGGGAAGACGCCGCTGTACCTGAAACGACACCCACAGACAGACACATGAAGCAATACTCGTAGTAAAAACAATTCTCAGACTGTGATGGGAAAAAAGAAAAGATAGCTGAACTTACTGAAAACAGTGAAAGTGTACTGCATCATAAAAGCCGCTGTGATTTAATAAAATGGCTCTACTCAACATCTTATTGTAGAGGTGCTCTCCATCCCCCAGAGGACGGCTCAGCATTAAGCTTCCTCTCATCTATTATCTAATTACTATAGTTCAGGGTGGCTTGAAACAATTCATTTTGTGACAATTATCATATTTCAAATGAAAATACATTCTTGCAACAAGAATCCTGGTCTTGTGCACTAAAAATAGGGAAACATTCATCTGTAACTTAGCAACAGGAGTCTGAGCTTCATCCTGGGACTTGTTGCACTGGTTTTGTGGCTGCTTTAAATGGGAGACGGGAATACTGTACACAAATATATTATCACGTATGATAATATTTTATGCAAAAATTAAAACTTAAAACATTTTGTTTGCATTGTCTTTACTTTAGAAGGTATAAATTAACCAGATTTAAGTGCAGTCTTAAACGACAACAAAGTGGAAAATGATTTAAAATTAGGGCAAAAAAATCTGAGCAATAAACAAAAACCAGAGAAAACAGTTTTCCAAAGCAGGCATGGAGGATTACTCTTACGTGCTGATTACACATGAGTCAGAAGTAAAAACAGTCGTAATGAAAAATTTAGATAAACCTATTCTGAATGAGTCATTTAAAGCGCTTCATCAGCTGTGTAGGCACACTACTACAGTCGCTTTTTTAACGTCAGCCATTAGGTGTAGCGTTATTAGCTGCAAAATGTGTGGGTTCCATGATTTACGTTGCTCTCCATGCCAACCCTTGCCCTGCCATGTGTGGCAGATCAGGGAACCACTGAGACCGTGCATACGGATTGTGAAATCCTAGATTAGAGCTCTGTCTAGTGCTGCGCCTTAACGTAGGCTGCCTGGTTAAAAGGGGGAAGGCGCTGAGGATCTCTTCCAGACAAGCAGGGATTGTTTCCGACAGGAAGTGAAGCAAGGAGTGGTCTAGTAGTGTTTGAGTGACATCACGCAGCCCAGCCCAGCCCCACAGCCCACGCTCTACCGCTATTTATAAAATCCCACTTTGGCCCAGTTTATGGCAGGGGTGGAAGCCGATCCTCGAGTCTACTATCTGCTCCAGCGTACACATACTTCAAGTGCCAGGGGATTATGTAACTGGCCTCAAGGCACGAGTGCTTTCCAACGTAGTTCTTGTGGTTGATGACAACGCAGGAGCACACTAACTTCTCCATGACACGAAGGCTAATAGAATATCCCCCCAGCGCAGCTCACCTGGTGTCCTTTCTTCTGCCAAACATAAACAGGCTGAGGCTTGCAGCCTAGGAAGGGACAGTGCTGCAGTCAGCACTCAGAAACTTCACATCACCACTGCCTAAGTCACCATAAATGAGAAAAAAATTTAATTATAAGCAGATGATCACTCAAACCATTCCTCTTCTTCCTATCCCAGATGCTAATGAAAAAGTGTTTACAGAGACCAGGGTGTTCAACCCGGGGGTCTAGAGCCAAAAATGGTTCTTTATGGGTGTGTCTCAATAAATTAGGGCATCAATTCACCTCAGTAAGTCAATTCAAAAAGTGATATGCGGAAGAATGCTGACTTGACAACTGTCCAGCAGATAGCGATTAATGTGGTAGACAAGCAGGGTAGGACACAAAAAGTCTTTGCTAAAGAAGAGGACCATTCACAAAGGGCTGTATTGAGGTGCAATAAAAAAAAGTTGAGTGGACGGAAACAATGCAGCAGAAAAACAGAGATAAACGCAGGCTGGAGAAGATTGTGAAGCAAAAAAACAGAAATAAAACAAAGAAACTCTTGGAAAAGAAACCCATATGTAATGAATCAGCACTTTATAAACTGAATTACAAAAACCTTTTTGGAGGTATAATTGTTTTGTCACGATTGAGGAAATGTTTATTCAAAAGCAATTTTAATTTTCTTTTGGTAAAGTCTTTTGTGGTAATATTTTTTGTATAACCTTCAAAAATTATGTTTTCTAACTGTAAAACAAGCTAATTTGATATGTAGCATTTCCCTCGATGTCCCTGTCTTGGCTGAGCAGCTACTGGTCAACCAGTGGCCTTGCATTCTTTCTCAATGGCCCTCAGGCTGGATGCTGCACAGAGGCCAAGGGCACGCCACGATGCATGTGACAGGTCAGGCTGTGGTGAACAGGCTGAATGGAAATAGCTTATAGACCAGAGTGTGTTTATGAGCAGCTGCCAATCCACAGGCAGGCCAGTCTGAAGCGTCAGCCAAGCCCAAGTCTGGTCTAGACTCCCTCAGTCTGGAAGGCCGAGTGTCCCTGTTGACTTTCACCATCACATAACTCGACTCTACTAACGTAGAAAAGACACAGAAATCGGCTGAAAATATAAAATAGCTGCTTTCTATGTCTGTCACTGGGCAGAAAATGATATAACAATGTTGAGAGCAATAAACCATGGGGAGGTGTCCACAGCCTTCACAATCCAAATAGGTTGCCTTCGTTCTCGCTCCTATAATTTAGTTGCTTGTTTCATTGATATATTTTATTTTCAGAAAGAAAAACCTTTGTAAAAAGAGAACAAAGACTTTTGCACTAGAAATGTCCTTATTCATGAAAAATGCATAGTTTGCTGTTTAATTAACAAAAATAAAGGCTACAATAAAAGGAGTCCTTGAAACATTATTGTCCATTTGTTGAGGAAATTACAATATTGTGAAAGTGTTTGCCCCCTTAAATAATTCTCATGTTTTTTTTGTTTTTTTTTACATATTTGCATTTTTTAAATCACCATCAAACAAAATATTGGATAAAGATGACCTAAATACAAAATTCAGAATTTTCAATTAAAAACTCCTTTATTTAAGGGAAAAAAAGCTATCCAAACCAACCTTGCTCTCTGGAAAAAGGTAAATCAAGAATGACATCTGATTAAACTACATTTTTTAGAAAGCTGAGCTCAGCTTCACAGAATAAACTCTGGCCTGGTTGTTACCTGGCATGCATACATTTAAATATAATCTTCCTGAAAGATTTCAAAAAGCATCACATCATCTGGAAAAATGTTATAAAGCTCTTTCTGAGATTTAAGGATGCCAGAATGTGAGAGCCATAGTCCGCAACTGGAGAAAACATTTAAGAAAGAAGAAATCTGTAAAGCACAACACTTTTTCACAAAACAGTAATTACACAGCGCAAAGTGACAGTGCAATGACAATAAAGCTGAATTCTATTCTATTCTATTCAAAGTGCTTTACATAATAGAGATTCAATTTCCATCCAGAACTATCTAATCAAATCAATCCAAACATGTGGACAGATTTTAAGTCATTACATACATACTAATTTTATCCCAGCTACTATGCAATACTCAAATTTAGTTTATAACAACAGGGAAAAAAGTTTTTTCATCAGAGGACAGTTGGCCGATTTCATTGAGTCACTGACATCGAGCCGTGAAACAATCTCTCATACTGTGCAAGCATGCGGCGACAGTGGAAAGGAACCCTTTTAGGACAACTTCAGCTGTGGTGGCTCTTTTAATGGCTTCCTTTACAAGAACAACAGAGCTAGCAGATAAGATCTGAAACCAGTAGCGAAATCTGTTAGATTTCTAGAACAGATCTTCACATCTATTTCTATAAGCTGTAGATCTAGAAATATTGAATTAAAGATATAAAGGCTAAAGTGGAGAATCAAAAGCACCATAAGTGGTTCCAGACTCACATAATCCAAAGCACTGCATTTAGAGAAAAAATATCTGCATTGCTTATTCTCACATTTTGTTCACTTGAACTTAGAAAACTCGCAAAAAGCGTTGTTCAGTGACGTTCTTCATAAATAAGGAAATTATAAAATTTACAGTCATAAAAATTCAACAAGTCCAGCCAGAATTGAATCTCTGCCCCTCAGCCGTCATGCAAGGGCCTTGAAGTCCCTTTGGATCTAGCCCTTAGACCTGCATCAGGAGCGCTCTTCCTCTGATAGAGACGGGTGGGTGCAGGGTTTTTTTTTGTTTTTTTTGTTCAGTCCACGCTCAACCCAGGTCAAAGGTCTCAAAACAGGCCTGACTTCTGTCTCGCCCAAAACAACAACAGAACAAAAAGGCTACGTTAGGGAGCCCTAGATAACACAAATGCCTCCATGCCCACGCACTCCCTTCCCCCCCCACATAAATACAGTGATGTCACTTAGTGACCCTACTGAGCGGATGAAACTCACAAGCAGCTCTGAAGGAAAGAAGAGAGAGGCTGATGGTGGAGGAGGGCTGTTTTTAAATTTGTTTTCTGTGCACTTCACCAGACTAAAGGATAAAGGATGGATGCCAAAAGCTTAAATAGCAGTTACAGAAGGACAATGTTGAGTAAACTAACACACACACACACACACACCCCCACGCACGCACACACACACACACACACCCACACACACACACACAACTAAGTGAGAGTCTTCCATTAATTTTACAATCTTCCTTTCAGAATTTTACCAGTTGTATTTAGAATGCCACAAGATCACAAGCAAGAATATTTAGAGACAAGTAAACAAAAAAATTAACAAAGCACTAATGGAATCCTAATGGAAGCTTTAACGCACAACAAGGTTCGTGTCTTAGCTTCTTCTATGGACAACACCATTATAAATTAATGAGTAGAAATGCTGTCTTTTAGGGAGGCTAAAAATTAAAACGGGGAGGTCAGCTCAGCTTGGCACTGAAACTAAAACTTGCTTCCACTGCTCTATTTTAGAATCATGTTAAAGCACAAGTTCCTCAGCACCCCCCCCCACCCTCGAAAATCTGGGCTGCTGTCTGTGTGCTTGTGTGTGAGAGAGTGTGTGCTGTCCTGAGACAGTTCTCTTCCTCGACCAATCCACGGCTCTGGGCCCAGGAAGCTGGGCCTGTGCCATATTCTGAGCCTACCCACACGTCCGCCTGCCGCCCACCAGGAAGAGGAAATTAGAACCATTCCATCCTGTCATTGCTCCGCCGCCGGAGCACATGAGGGAGAGAGGGATAAACGCACACTGACACCGACCTAACCCTGTCATGTTTTCACAGCGTGTTCACTTCATATAGGTGAATCCCCCCCCCCCACTCTCAAAATGACAGCTTTATGGGGGGAGAAAGGTCAACAAAAAAAAACTGATGTAGAAAGATTCTGCTTTTGTCCTCTTAGCACATGTTTAATATCAGGGGAGGAGCAAACAGGAGGAAGCGATTCCTTAACTAGCAGGCCGGAAGTTGGGTGCGATAGCCCAGCCACTCCTTTCAGCAACTTTGCTTTGCATTTGTGTGTGCACATGTGTGAAAGTAAGCAGAGGGAGTTTTATGAGATGGAATACCACTCACGGCATGTCAAATGGGGGCGAATATTAGGAATGGGAACCAAATAAACTTTCTTCCAGACACATTCTGACCACAGCAGCTCTGCTCATTTTTACAATCTGTGTAGTTAGACTGAAGACCTTCCTGTGATGTTGCATAACAGCATTACTTTCAATCCTGGAAGAATAGGGTCCAGACACTAAAAATGTTTATGGCGCTCATCTTAAATGACCCACAGTGGTGAATACGTTATGAGAAATAAGCCACAAAATGAAACCCGACCTCCCTTTTTTAATAACATCTTGTAAAACAATCATTTTGTTCAGCCACTCAAACCAAATGTTACACAAATTCCCTTTTTGGTCCTGAACTAGAAAATGAAAACCTGAAAGCACTTACACAAGAAAAAACAAATAGAAAAATTAAGAGTAACCCTTACTTTTTCAGAGGGTCTATGACGGTCTTCTGAATCTGGTTAACCTGGAATAAAAAGGACACTATTAGGATTAAACACGCCAAGCATAAAACATAATTCATTGTCAATTTGCATTATATCAGAAGATATTTTTTATGTAAAAACTCCAGACTCGCATTTCCAAAGTTATCTGTGTTTTTCTAACTCATTTTAAAGGTGTGAGTATAAAAAATATATACAGTAGATGAATGGATAATCTAAAAGCTGGTAAACAGATGGATGATTGAAAAATGGATTTGTGAGTGGGAACTTGATGGATAATATGATGGATGGGAAAATTGATGAATGGAGGGGGTACTCCGTCCATCAATGGAGCACCCCCATTGATGAATGGGGGTGCTCCATCATCTACCCATTAATGGATGGGTAGATGATGTGCAAACGCTATGAAAGCATGAATGAATGAATGAATGGTCAAAAAGATGAAAATAAATGAATCCCAGAAAGTCATCTTTTTCTATACCCTATGCTTCCCTATATCTATCCTGATCTAGAAAATACTTAAACTAAATTCCAGACTTTATCGGCCGCATAAGAAGCCTGAACCAAAGACCCAAAGAGCTTCTACATCTTTTTTCTAATTAGTGGCAAAGTAACAATACAACACAAACACCAATAATTATGTGTAGCTCAAAATGAGCAAACAGAAAAAAATGGAAAAAGGGGAGGAGGGTTGGCAAAGAAACTTTCATGACGTTGACTCTTTTTATTGTACGCAAGCCCCGAGGAGAAATCCCTGAATATTCATCGAGTCTGCGATACAAAAGGATGGAACTGTCAGGGGACGGACATGAAAGCAAAGCCCAACTGATTTGAAATCCTGTGCAGGGTGGGCTGCCTTACAAGATGAAAGTTCTTAACAAACAAACATTTTAACAATAACAGTTTATATTTTCAAGCATTCTCCTTCTGGTTGTCAGAACCGACAGGGGAGAGAAGGAGAGGTTGGGGGTGTTAAATGGAAGTAAACGAATAACACATTATGAGGCCTCCAAGCTGAAAACCCAAGTCTCATCAACAGAAGTTGGTGCGCAATTAATGAAGTTTTAGCGTCATTTACATTGCAGACATAAAACGACTACAAGAAAAGCCTCATAACGGCGCAGTGCCAGCAAGACAATCAACTGAAGTGATGAGCATGAGAGTGAAAAGGGGTTTAAAGGGAGAAATACGGAACGACAGCTGCATGAGAACAATGAGCTGCTACAGTAATCATATGTTTGCTTTCTATTGGCAGGACAGTCAATCACACAGCAGCAAGGAAGCAAGATCAGAGCTGCGCTTTGTGAAAGTGCCCTGACCATCTCTGAGAAAACACAACACTCACTGCTTCACACAGGCACATTTCCAACTACAAAATGGTTGATGGTGGTTTGAGGGAAAACAGAGAACCAATAACAAATAAGTACATTCACATTTTCTTTGTTTTACATATTCACATCCCCAGCTCCATCCCCTCCCCTCCTCGACTTGAGCTACGCTGCTGCTTTTAAGGTGAGAACACGCAGTGAGGAGGGAGAATAACAGCAACAGATTTGCTTAAGCATGCTGATGCCCTCTACCCTCTGCCCCTTCCCACAGTGATGGGGGGAGGGTGGGGAGCAGAGCAATTCCTTGGAGGCCCCACAAAGCCTGAGGCCTGATGCTCAAGCAGCAGTCTCCATCAGTGAGTCACGGGGCAGAGGCCATCCCGGCACACAGGCCTCCCAAAAATACACACAGATCGCTGAGGAAATCAATATCCCTCCAAACGGAGCATCCTCCACCGCGCTGCCGCCATCTACGCCGGGGCTCGGCTTTGGTAGCAGTGCGCCGCCGGGGCTGAGCGCCCTCCTCAGCCCCAGAAATAAACACACAGACCTGGGCCACTGCTGCCTTCATTATCGCTGCACGTTTTATCTGCTGGCTTTCTCACTCGCGAGCCCTGCGGCGCAACATCTCGTCTCAACGCGGAGAAGAGCAAAGGGTGGATTGCTTTTGTGTCTGTTTTGCTTGAGCAACAAGGTTTGCCGTTTGTGCCGTCAGAACCAACCGCCAGCTTGAAGGGAGAAGTCAGAGTGGTGTTCTGCAGAGCGGCGCTGGATTATAAACACCTTGCAAACCTAGAGGTGATGCACACTCTTGGACTGACCAGAAAGTTCTCACAATCACTATTTTGCCTTTAGCTCAGTTCGAGACAATATTTAAAAGGATAGGCGAGCAGTTCGGGTCCAAATCTGGAACAGAACCCTAATAGGTTTTCACTTGTTGAGACTCAAAGAGCAAAAAAGACAATAATACAACTGTGTCATCTACGTAATGTCCTGATGCTGAAAATGCTTTTCACTGTGTGTTTTAATAACATGGAAAAAAATTAAGTGAGCATCAGTTTGCAGTTTGTATTTTCAAATTAACAGTAGAAGAAATGCACAAAAAAATGACACTTCTCCTTATTTTAGTTGAAAAATAAAATAATAAGCTTTGTGTTTTGAACACGGTCCAAGCAGGGCTCTCTACCAAGTTGAGTGCTGGGACATTCGCACCCCAGATCACAAACCACACTGTCCAACCTACATTTTATTTTGTCTAGTCACTCAAAATGGCTCCAGTAAAATTTGATGAAGTGTGACTATGGGCTGTCTGAAAGACTGGTATGGTAAAGCTGAAGCAGCAAGGTTGGGGACAAAAGTGACAGCCTCAGAATAATAGCCTCTTGCTTGTGGCCAAGCTTAATTTCTACAAGTTTTATATTCAGTGGGCGAAAGAAAAAATAAAATAAAATAAAAAAAATTCCACTGCAACACTGAAGACACTTTCTATTTATTTGGACCCAGAAAAATAACAACAACAAAAAAAATCCTGACATTTTAACAAAAATATTGGATTATATAAAAAGTTAAATCACATTACTTAACTTTGTGATGCAATTCCTGGTTACGACAGTAGACTTAAAAAAGTCTAGTAGACTTTTCAGTCTACCTGAAAGGTTTCAGTAGACTTAAAAAAAGCTTTTTAAAATTTACCTTTAAGGCCCATGTGAAATTATTAACTTAAATAACAATTTATTTAACTTACCTGTCTTAAGAAAAATAAATACAACTCTGTCAACAAATAACAGACGAAAGATGGTACTGGTTAACATAACAAGAGCAATGTTGTACAACAAATAACTATAAGGCAGCTTCGTTGGCTGGTTCACACAGAGGAGTTAATGTGTACTTATAAATCCCTTCCTGCAATGTTGTTGTTGCTCTACATCTGTTAGAATTATCAAAATATAACAACACCTTGATGCCTCAGTTAGAACCACAACCTAGTTCATGTAAAAATCCAGACAGCACTTTTGATACAAAACAGGTTTGGTTTAGATCAGTGACCTCAAGCAAAAAGATGCTTTTAAATGTTCAAAGAGCCAAACAGAGGTGATGGAGCCCTTGCTAATATTGATTTAATATTTCCTTCTTTTTTTTTTTAACTTTTATGTACTTTAGAGTATCTTATAGAGTTTTACAAATCAGTTTTATCCTAAGTTTGATCTAAACCTACCAATTAACAGTGTGGTTTTACTCTTTTGATGATGCATTACTTTTTTACTCTTAGTTGTGTCTAATCCCTGCTGCACAGCAAATGGTTGCAGAAGAGTTTTTTGTAGCACTTTGCTTAAAGTGCTACAAAAATGAAGTTGATATTTGTAAGGCATTTTTAACCAATACTATTTAATACACACATTTTTAAGACTTTTAATGTCAAGAGCAAACTCTAAAAAAGTGTCTGCTGTGTTGTACTGATTTGTTCCCCTCTAATATGTTATCATTGGTTTGATTTTCCAGAAGCAAAACGGAAAAGGAAAAACACCAAAAGTATACCATGCACTCAAAAGCAAATATATACATTTCCAGGTGACATATGTGATTCTTGTAATATTACGTGATGGTTTCTAGCAATAGTTATATTATCTACTATTTGCAAAGATAATTATTTTCTCCATGTGGTTTACCATTGCAGTATGAAATCATTCTGGCTGACAGTAAAATATGGAAGCAAAAGGAAATATTTTAAGATAACAAATGTGAAAAGCCCTGAACACCTTCTGGCTGGGCAATGAGTCAAGAAACAAAGCTTTAAAAAAAAAAAGTACATACCTTTCCATGATCTCCCCTTCTCTGCCCTGTATTGTTTGCTGTTTAAGTGTCTACCCTTCAGAGAGAACTGCCTTAAGGATGCACACATGCACTGCTACAATGATTCACATTATAAGTACCTGTGGCAATGATTATAATCACAAACTGGAGAACGCCGGGCAAATATACAGAAGAGGTCAATGGAAATAAAACTGTGGAAGAGCAACCAAGACTACTCTATGCAGTGGAAAGTTATCTATCAATCTCAGATTAGCTGTGAGGAAACTATGGAAAACGGTGAGAACACACATTAAAAATCTGCAAATTCTGTAAATATAGGGTTATACATTTTTATTAAGATTATGGCTCACAGCTAATGAAAACTCAAAATTCAGTTTCTCAGAAAACTTGAATATACACAAGACCTATAAAATGTTTAAAAACAAAGATATTGTGGTATAAACTGCAAATTTGATGTTCGCAAACAGCGATGGTCAACAAAGTGCCTTCTCTTGACCCTTTGGGGTTTAATATTTGCTTCAAAGAAAATAATATGATGGGACGCTGGAAGAGACTATTGATGTATAAGTTATTAGCCTGTAACCAAAGCTATTCAAGCCTAAAAACACCAGCTCAATGCACAACGTGTTTCAACAAGCACAGACGTCCTCAACGTTGATGTCAGAGTTCATAGTCCGCATTTCTAAAGAAGTATTAAAATTTTTTAAAGAATTTCCATGAATGATCATTGGTTCCAAAAACACTTGAAGCTGAATGGGTATGATAGCTCTGTGCATCCATAATAGATTAAAAACAAATATCTTTGTTGGTGATCTCCAATGTCTATTTATTCAACAATTTAGTAGTAAAAAGGGGGTTTTCAATTGAAAATGTTGCTTATTTTGCCAACAATTTTTGATGAAAATACAATCAATTAATTATAGACCCTGTAATTAACTCGCTCATAATGTTAATCGAGTCCCACTACTATTTTTAATTGACGATATATAAATATGAAGAAGATATGAAGTAACATATAGGCAGTGAATAACTCCTATGAGTTTTGTAGCAGGTTTTCTTCCCTAGCCCCACTATTGTTGTTGAGTTATTTTGGACACCAGTGAGTCAGAAACATCAGTCTCTCAGCTGATAACCAGCACCTTGAGCTTTTAAAGCACAATACAATAGATACTTTTCAAAAAAACACAAAAGGAGGAAACACAGAGAAATAGGTCTTAGCCCACAGGCTACACAATATAGATAAATATAAAAACATCCAAATTTAACAGAATGCTGTCCAGTTTTCGCTTATGCATGTCTAACAATAATACTAAACCTGATAAAACTGTCATTTTAATAGTGAATGCCAAGGCAAAGCCGACAAAGACTGTAAAACAGTGACATTTAGTAGGAATAAATCTCACCTTTTCCTGGTTAAATGCATCCATCCTTTTCATGGCTGTGTCTAAAGCAGTCATGGAGTCGAGGAAGGCCTGGTCCTGCTCACACAGTGGGTTGCTCAGCAGATCTGCAGAGATCTTCACTGCTGCTTTAGACATGGCTGACAGCCATACACACACAAGACAGAGAACACTGTTAAAACATTGCCAAATAACTGTGTCAAAAAGGCTTTAAGCGCTTTTTTCAGTGTATGAATCCTGTATGTGGGAGGGTATCTAAAGGCTTCAGTGAAAGCAAAAGAAAGATGGCAACAATGCTGCCCCCCATTGTAAAAAAAAAATTTTTTAAATCAGAGGTTGGCAGGGATGCCTGCCGTTTTGAATATTCACCAGTTCACCAAGAATCTTTGCCATGTTTCTTCACAGCAAAATTTACTGTTAATCTGCACACATGGCACTTTGTTAAGACACAGAGCACATTTCAGATTAGGGCTTCTTTTAGGGTTTTTCTCTTTTCTACCAAAAGAGGCTCACTCCAGAGCTAAAAACCAGGATTGTTTAGTCAGTTCTTTGCTGGTTACATAAAAATAACCAGTTTGATTTTTCGAAGCCAAAGAACCAGCATGGAGCCAGATTACCACATCACTAAAAATGTCTCTTGGACTAAATGTTTCATCCTCCCACTGTCATATTTTCAGTTTTTGGAGAAAATCAAAGTGCAGGGAGACAGTTTACAAAAACAAATCCCATTTCATTATATCTGCAAACAGGTGTCCTAATATCTCCATTTTAATTTATTAGGACAGATTTTTACAACATGCAGTGTGTCAATTAATTATTAATCCCAATGTCTGATTTAAAACTGGATGTTTTGATAACTTCTGGTGATAATGAAAGACCAATAGCGCTTAAGAACTGATACTGAAATTGTTGTGCATGGGTTTGGTGGAAAATATCTGCGATATCAGCGATGCGATGCATTAGCCTACATGATGGGTGTTATCAAAATAGTGGAGAAATAAAGTGATGGCGAGCTTATGTTATCCACTGCTAATTCAACTTTTTAATAAACTTAACTTTGTGTTGTATTTTTTTATCCTAAATTAGACAGATTAATAGTGAAACAAGGAGTTAAACATGGCATTTGTAATGTTTTCATTGGTTGATTGTCTCCATGAGGTCATTTACTGCTGCTGAGAAAAGTGTTTTTTTCCCTCTGGCTCGGAAATAGAGAAGATAATACAAATAAATGCTAAAACTGGTTTGGTGACTGTTTGGTGCTGTTATGATAAATGTGCACAGGGGTTACAAGGTGAAAAGAAGACCTGCACTGAAACTAGCTTTATGCTTGTTGCATTTCCCCCCGGAGACGATTATAATAACTACTGTCCCATTTGTGAATAATTCACTGATAACACCAACTAATCATTCACTGGGTTGTTTAATTGAGATTATAGAAGAGTCAATTCAAAAGGTGGCCTGAGGAGAACTTGGGTAAATTATTAGTATTTTTTAATATATAAAATGTCAGAATGGAGAAAAATGAAACAGCTCACACAGGGTGCTTGATGTAAACATTTTTCTGTTAAAACTTAGTCATATCCACTCAGCTGTCTCTGCCCTGTGATTTTCCATTCTAGCTGGGTGGCCAGGTCTCCATTTTGGCAATCCTCCATGTTTATTTACCCATCTCTGTACTGAGTCACTTGCTCCATGGGCAGACTCAGACGCAACCGCCTAGGACTGCAGTTGGCAATGGTAGTCAGAGTTCACAGAGGTTGCTGCGTGTGACAAGAACTACTGGCTGCAGACCAGGTCAGCAGAGTTTGAGTCTGTCCATGGAAAATTAAGTAGGGGTCTCAGACCTGCACCATAACCGGGTTGCCAGGCTGCAGGCAGGGATTCATTGGAATAAAAAAGGTGTTTACAAAAAGACTCATGCCAGATCAAACTCTGCCAGATTACTATCACAAACTTCAATGTAATTTACTGGAGTTACAAGGCCATGCAAGAAGAGCATTAATCAGAGCAACTATTGAAGTCTGAGGATGCAATGTGACGAAATGTGAACATGTGAATGGTATGAGTACTTCTGAAACTCAATTTACCATTGCCGCTTTACTAATCCTTTGTAATTTCAAAATGTAACCCTAACATTTCCCCTGATCGTATATGTGTGATCAGACTATCGCTACCTTTGACTACAGCAAAGATGGCTAACATAACCAACAGTCATCTGTTTATTACAGCACTGACATTCAGGGCAGGTCTGGTTCTTTGCTGGGTTAACAGTTGGTGGAGATGGGACCTGAGCAGCACATGGAATCCATTAACAATAATGAGGCCCTGACAGCTATGACACTTTGATGATGCAAACATCCATATTCCAGAGCACAAAGGAGAGGAAATGAAGGAGGTTCTTGCTCCTCTATCCGTTCCTGCTCCGCCGCCCCCACAACCGACTTCTTACCACAGGCCATTTCTACTGCTACTTCACAAACACACAAATCCAAAACCAACAAAAAAAGCAAATACATGTTGAGTAAACATGGTTGCTGTTGCAGACAAGTGCAAAAACAAATGATTGCAAAGACGATATACAAATCAAAGCCATAACTGAGCAGTGCACTAAATGTAAGATGAAATACAATGGCAACAAGATTGTAGAAGAGCTTGAAAAGGAGAATTTAGACGGAAGCGCCTTTTGTTTTATTTGTCACGTTGTTAACACACCACAGAAAAAAAAGAAAAGAAAAAAAAATAACCACTTGAATGTTACGATCCTGGTAAAACCTGCTAAGTAACATCCAGTACGTTGGCTAACAAGTGGATGGATCTGAATGGAAAATCTAATGATAAGACAAGTATTTTACAAGAACACACCTAAATCAGCCTCTGTGCTTTTCTTCATGTCTTTGTGAAGCTTCTTTGTCTGATCCTCAAGCCTGTTGGACAAGAAGGAGAACGTTCGTCAGATAACTCCTCATCTACTGCAATAAAAAATTATGGTATATCTGGGACCAAGTGTGCAGAAAAAAAAATCTATGTACAAAATAAGTTATTTTTCACTTGTTCATGTATAAATCAAAACAGATGAAACATAGAAAATGAAACTAATTTAAAACAAAATATAGTTCAAGAAAAAAATTAAACATTTCATTGCCTCTGCATAAAATCTGTTGGCTAATTACCAGTACAGGGAATCTTTTTAGCACTGTAAAGTACATTTCTGCTCTAAAACATTAACATCTTCAATCATTCCACTCCACATATTACACTGATGCTGTTAAAAAAGGCAATTACCAGACTACTGAGTATGAAAACACATGCCATTCATTATATCAATTAAGGCAAAAAGGGGGTTTAGGATCTCCCAAGAGACAGCTATCATATCACTTCTCTTGATTTGACGAAAAATGCAATGATGTAGGGGCTCACTTCCATCAGTCCTTCCATCTTTTTATAGGACTATATCATAAAAATGAAAAACACCATAACTGCTACTTTAAAACACTGGATTTCTGGTGTTAGAACTTGAGAAAAATGCAAAAACTTTGAGAAATTGGATCTCGAAAATGGAGGAAATCATTTTAGAGCTTCAAATATCCAGCAGCTGACAGATAATTCCATAGAATGGCAAATCAACACATTAACAGGTGCTTAATATAATCATAAATGATTAAAGAAAAACTTATAAAATCATTACAATTTGTTAATTATTTATTTAAGATGTTTACTTATTTTCAGCGTTATGTGAAGGTATTTGACTGATTATAGCTTTCTTCTATATTTGCTTTGTTGTCACACTTAAGTCCTTTCAGATCATTAAACAAGTTTTCACATCAGAGAAAAATAACCTTAGTAAACAAACAATGAATTAAATTACAAATTTAAAAAAGCAAATGACTCTAGCCCTGTGTGAAAATTTAACTGGAATTAACCACCTGTTGAGAACATCTGAATGTACAACCAAGCAGCATTAAAACAAGAAACCAAGGGTAATTTTTCCAAGCAGCTAATATTTTACATGTATTTTGAGTTCTACTTGCTAGACGAAAATTGCTACTGACTTTGCAATAAACATTAAGAAATACTGCTTTCTTCATATATCTGTTTAAATGCAACAACTTTAAGCACCCAACTCTATTGAATGCAAAGAAGAAAAACAGAAAAATCTTATCAAATAAAACTTATTTATTCTTTAAACTGGAAACAGAGCAACATGAGGTCAGAAATGCAAAAGGCACATTTTGACTATGAATTCTTGAAGTTAATGTCACAGAATCATTATTCTATACCCCAATAGCGTTTGCACTCTGACGTCAAATTCAAATCACTTCCAACTAAAAGAAATTTTGTAATACTACTTTTGCTCCACTTAAAATGTGTAAATAATCCACAATCCTGGTGAGTTGTGACCACTTTAATCTGCATTTCAGAACATAAACGCTAAAAAATATTCTTACATTAAAAGTCTGAAAATGCCTTACTGAGAGTGTTACCTTCTTTTTTACGCATTTACCCTGAAAGCAAAAGTCCTTGGCTCCTTTAATTAAAGCTTTTCACTAAGGTTGTCAGATTGTATCTTTGTATTTGAATGCAACCTCTGTAACCTGTCTGTGTGATGTTCAGCATGGATTGGATGGGTTTAAATGCTGTTTGCAAATATAAATACAGGATATCAATAATGAAAATTAGCAGGGAATATGATCTGCAGTTAGAAAAAACCAGGAGATTAAATGCTGTGGACATTCAACTCTGATCTGTGCAGGATCAAAGTTAAACATAATTAGCACCATCCCATCACAAGGCTTCACTTTAGTTAAGAGTCCATAAAGTCCTGCCTTCCTTTTAGGGTCGTTTTGGGGATGTATTTCTTTTGGTCGGGTTCCTACAGTGGGAATGTAGCCAGGAGAAAAACTAGCACAGAAATCTACGAGAGTTCCTGAAAAGATTCCTGCAATGGAAAAGGATCAAAATATGAGGCCAGGAAATTCAAGTTGAAGTTACAGGATGATGGGTAAAGCCATTTTATTGTGTAAATAAGCCAGAAATGCTTAAGACCAGTGTCCATACACTCACAATTTTGTCTTCTACTACCACCTCCTCCATTACAATGCCTCCACAATACTGCTGTCCTCTCTACTCGGTGACAGTGAGCGAGCCTTTCTGGATGACTACCAGGTGAAAGCCTTGACTCTCTTTCCAGAAGGTGCTAATAGGGTGACTGGTAACGCTGCTACTCTTTGCACCAATGCGCCCATGGTAGGCCTGTGCAGTCTCAATCTTTATGAAACTGCACTTATTAAAAGACCAGAATCACACAAACACATTTTTTTAAAACCTTTTTTAGCACAAATGCCCTGGGTGGCGTCTGATGATTCCAGAACATTTGGAAATGCATGTCACATTTATTTTAAGCCATCATCATGGATCCTGATCTATTGCTCTGTTTAAGATTGGATGGTTACTGTCATCATTTGTTAGTCAGTCAGTGGGTGGAGTTAAACTATCACTCAACATAGCTTGGGACAGAGGAATATTATCTTTGGAGCCCCTTATGATGAGCAAGGGCCTTTAGTTTAAAGTCTTGCTGTCAATATTTCCTGAAATAAGGTACAACCTGCTGCTGCATCAGACTGGATGTGATTTATACATTCATATGTCATGGCTGTATGTCAGGCTGTAAACAAAAACAAGACATTTTAGATTTAAAAGGCTAAATTAAAGGTCAAAATCAAGTTCAAAACCTATTGTTAAAGTGTTATACTACAGTTTATCCAATTTATTTTATATGTGCCTACATATGTTCTCAACAAGCTGTTTGCTGATTTTTCTGTTATCAGCAAATCATTATAAAATTTATATTTCCATCAAACTTATAGTATAACATTACTAAAAATGTCATAACACAAATACCAATACCAATAAAATATACTTATCAAAAAATATAATATAATTATTAAAAAAGCTAAAAAATGTTATCTGATAACCATTCCAAAAGTTGCACAAGGCAGGCATGGCTTGCCAAAATGCAGATAAGATAAATGTCAGAAAGTGTTTTGCTTGTAGTCCATGGATGTACTGTGTTGATATGGATCTCTAGGGTGGAGAACCTAAATGTCTGCACATGCCCGCTGCTCTGACTCATCTATAAGGTTTATTGGTACCACACCTTCCTGATAAAGGGCCCTCCTACTCAACAAAACCTGAGTGGAAAGCTGTGCTCCCACTCATTTTTCAGGGCCCTCAGGGAGTTTCTGCTTGCAGTGATCTTGAGATTTTAAGTGCTATATATTTCTGTCTCTTTAGTTTCATAAACACACTGAAATAGTGACTACTAACAAATTAACTAATTTTAAAATTATGTAAAATTATCAAAGAGACCTTTGTACATCATCATGTATACAAGACAAAACCAGTCAAATTTGAACAATGCTCTTGAAATGCTTACAAACTTGACACTATAATGAAAATATTTAGCCAATAAAAATATCAGATAGAAAAAAGGAAAACTAACAGTAATAAAAATATAAAGGAGACAGATTTGGTGAGCAAGAAACTACCTTTCACCAAAGCAATGGCACAAAAAAAATGTTTTACAAACTTGCCCTTAATAATTTTATCATAATGATTAATAAAATGAGCATATATTACTGCAAATAAAAGTAATACTAGAATGATACAATTCAACTGGATAAAAATGCTACACATAAAATATCAATAATGTTCTCTATTGATAGTGCTGTATAAGCAAACTTACTTCTGGAGCTTTTCATATTCACGCTCAAAGTCTCTTTCAACCTAAAAAAGAAATAACAGACAGTCAACTTAAAATGGGAAAAATTGGTTAAGAGTTTGTTTAATTTATTAAGATGTAAATTTAACATTAAAAGGATAAGTGATTAAAACCAATGGATTAAAAACGAAGTGGTCAGCTGAGCAAAGTCTGCACACTAAAACATACAGACAGAATGTTTATCAAGCAAACTAAAACTGAAACCCGAAGCATTTTTCCACTGGAGAACGTAGCGGACGGATACCAGATTCGATTCTGACCCTGGCATTCAGCGGCTTTAAAAAACCTACAGTTCATTGTCACTTCTGTCTGCTCATCAGCAGCCCTTAAGGCGTGATCTCATCATATGGTCATGCATGGTACTTGTGTTACTGTGGTTTGCAACAGAGCTAGACAGAGTGTCCAAACTGCTATTTTTCCAGCTAAATTAAAGTTTAAAACCACTTTTGAAAGCTTATATAACCCGGCTTATTTAACAGTGAGGCAAACGTTTTATCTGCCTTGGTTGCTTTGAATGGAACAATGACTGAAGACAAACTGGTATGCAGCGTATGCACACACACACACACACACACACACCCCCACACACGTGCATCCCCACGCGCGCGCACACACACACCTACGTGCACACACAAAAAAACACTAGTAGTGCTGCAGACTACAGCCAGGGACTTCTCTGCACCTACAGCGGTTTGGAGAAAAACAGCTGCAACTATTGTTAAAAGGTTTAAGAAATTTAAAAAAAGAAATATTCATACAAATGTGTTCACTAAAAACATTAATGTTGCCAAATTTTCACATATACAGGTCTACCAGTCAGCTACATTTAATCACCAAATAATACAATAGGATGAAGTTTGTCAGGAATTTTCAGAACAGAAGAAAGAAAAAAGTTAATATCACTCATACTGATGGTTTACAAGCTACTTTAACTGTGTTAGAAGGAAAAATAGTTTGAATCATCAACCAACTAAAAATCAATCAGTCTGGACAGTTTTGATACCAATCCTCACATATGCGAGTTTTTGGATTTTGCTACTTTGCAATACATCATCAATACTTTCTTTGGGATTAGTTGCATTTATGTTTCCTTACCAGCGTATTTTGGACAAATGTGTCTGAATATAAAAAAAGTTTGTCCATTTAGTCACTCATCTCCTTCATTAATAATAATACTAGTTGTTTTTAGCTTCCGCACTACAGTTGTTGCATAAGTTTAGAGGATTCTCTAGATGCTACGCATACTGGAACCCAGTATGGTGCACCCTGACTCTATGACTGTCCTATAGAAATTATATAACAATTAATAATGCAGAATGTATGGCATTCAAAAGGTGTTACTGCAATTTAGATTAGATTATCAACTCATTTTAAACATATATTGTGGCTGTTTTTTTCCCCACATTCAGGAGCATTAGGCACGCCCGGGGAATAGATGCCTAATTTCCAGTTAAGTTGTCTTTAGCAATGGTGACAACCTGAATTGAATCTACCCTCAAACACTATTAAACCCGTGAATTAAGATTTAAAAAAGGACAGTTACCTGTTTAATTATTTTATTTTATTTTTTTTTTAATTTCTCTTTAAATACTACTTACATGGTCAACCGAAAAATTTCTAGTTGCTATTGTAGATTTCATTTTCATTTCTAGTCACACCAGAATGCCAAAACCAGACAGCATTGTTGAAGAAGGTGGACAAACTGAGTTGACTTACACAGAAATACAAATTGGTCTTAATTAGGCATTTGAATGGCTTGTCCATCGCCACTTTGAAACATGTCAAACAAGTTACACAACCATAATGACTTCCTGTCTTGTGGTTTTGTGGGTTTCTGAATTTAAACACAGGGGCAAAAACAATACAGGAAATGGTTCACACAATGTCACAAGTAGATCATCTGACGGCGCTGCATGTAACCCACTCCATGGTTTTACCTTGGATAGCACAGGAAGCTGGAAACCAAGTCTTACAAGGACTGCTGGGCCACAGACCCATTACAGTGGAAGTGGTTTTGCTACTAAGGGGAACACCCACTCAGTGCAACTTCAAGGTAATCAACTCTGTCCCCCTGACATGGCTCTGACAAATTGCTCTCCAAAAATTCATCTAGCTCTAAAATGACAATATCTGTGTGATATATTTTTAAATTAGTGAAAATTTAAAAAACTACCTAAACAAATAAATAACACCACTTCAGCTGTTAAATGTTTGCTTGAGAGACTTACAGTTTTAGAGACAATCTGCTTTTTCGGCTGTCCAATCTTGAAGGGCATCCTGGAACGACACCAAAAAAAAGCAATGAGAGGTGACAGACACAAGCAAGTGGAAAATGACCACCAAAAAGGTGAGATCATTGAATGCTAAGATTGTCATCAGCGACATGATGTCTGAGCAGAGGTCAGCACTGGTCTGAGGATTCCTTAACGCAGACAGTAGGAGGCTGTTAATCTCTGTTCTTCTCAAACAAGCAGTCAGTGCCATGTACATTAACTTCATGTCATCGCTGATCACATCTGGCTTCCACAGCAAAAGGATATCACTCAACAGAAGTGGTTGTACCCTCTTCTCTGTGTGGTTGCGCTGCATGATGACCCCAGCTGGCAATCAAACACAGATGCTTATTGTGTATTTGGGTATCATGCCTTCTCCTGAATGTCAGGCAAGAACCCACGAGCTGCTATTCAAGAAGATAGTAGCAATTAGCACCAAGAAACGGCACAAAATGTTCTGTTTTTGCGCAAGCTGTATCAAGCATGCAATTTTCACAATAAAGGGAAACATCTTATATACTGGTACTGAACCACAAAAAGATTATTGGGACTGTTTTTGATAAAAGAAAAAGAAACGAAACTGTTCTTGGTAAAAAAAACAAAAAGCTATTGTTAACCCACAGTTCAAAAATCTGTCCTTTGCCTTAATGAGATGGTGACAGGCATAGTGTTCTTGAAGTTCACAAAAAACAAAACGGAAAAATAAAAACACATTTTACAAAGATCGTTGTCTGCACACTTTCAATCATGTGCCTAATGGTCTAACATCTACACTAAAAGATGGCCAGTAGCTGGTGACAGGCAGGGAGAGGCAGCAGCTGCGTCAGAAGAAAGGTGTGTAGACTAATGAGGTGGAAAAGTGAGGGTGTGATGTAAGGCCTCGTTGTGCAATCAGAATATGCTTCTGTGTCAGAAAGAGCTTTTTGAAGACAGCTTTTGTCAAATTATAGAGGTCAACTTGGTGAAACAATAGCAAAATTAATACAGCCAAAACAGCATGCTGATGTCACTAATGCTTCAAGTATGAGGACATTATTTTATTTGGAAGCACTGTTTATGTTATGGTCCTATTGGATTCTATTTGTATTCTTCTTGTTTTTAGTTACGATTTAAACTAATACATAAGTCATTTCACTATAAACATGTTTTTGTTTTTATTTGAAGGAAAGTGGGTTCACTTGCAGTTACTCTAGCTTGCGTGAGCCAATGTGGAAAAAAACTCATGAAATTCGTCAGCTACATTTTATATGACTCACCTTTTTCTGATGACCTGAAAGATATACAACAGTGTCATGTTAGCGTAGCCGTCTGTTAGATTTGTAGGGCATTCGTGAACACAACAGCAACATAATTTGGCAGAGATGGGATTGAGTGTAAACGCTGGCTGGGGACCAAGTGGTGTTCTCCCGAAACTAGCGATGACATCAACCTCCCACGTTCACTTCCTATGTTGCAATAAGTTTTCCCAACGTAAGAGATGAAGCTAAACCGCCATTTGGGAATCCCATTGTTTGAGTTCAACTATTGCAATATACAAATTCTAATAATAACCAGTGTACTTCATGAGTTTAGGTACCTACAAGTGGCAGTTTCACCACATGTATGTCACATCTTCATGAATCATGAGAACTTTGTCGACCTTTTAGTTTAAACAATGACTTGTAAATTCAGTCAGTATCTACTGGTATATTTAACTCTTTGTAATAGCTACGAAATATGACAAAAGTGAATTAAAGTAATGCTTTTGTGTTTTATATTTTGAAGATATTTGGAACAATAACCTGTGTATAAGAGAGATTAATTTTATTCCTAGATCCTATGTCTAATACAGAAATTAATAATTGATAAAGAAACAATAATAATTTTACCTATCAAGAAAGAAATTTTATGTTTTTTTTAAAAACGAACTAAAATATTTTCCTGCTGGATGAGTTTTGTATCTAAAAGTACTTATTGCAAAAATCCAACTCCAAAACTGCATTTGAACGGTTTAGAAGAATTAAATAGGAAAACTGCAAACATCCCTTTAAGCTCTCTATCAATGCACTGTAAAACAATAAATGTCTTGCTTTTAGTGTTTGTCTGATGACAAAGAAAACATGGAATTTCAGTTTTATCTAAAAATGTTGTAGGTTAAGATTGTAAGAGATTCTTAAAAAAAGAAAAGAAAAAAGAAAGAAACTCAAACTGTTTGTGAGATGTGGAAAAGAAACAGAGTGGAGTGTGCTTTGAAAATGAAAAGAACAAACAGAAAGAATGTGATACAAAAAAGGATTGCAGACTCTGCTGACCATTTCTAAAGCTCACTAACACAACAATATTTCAGCCGGGCCTCCCACATTGAGAAACATTTGTGAATCTGGTCTTGTGAACCAAGAACAACTGACACAGAATAAGCCACAACAGAGTTTAACACAGGAAAATTTTGCGTAGGGCTGCCCAATAGCAGAAAATGTTGCGACAGCAATAATCTTGGTAAAAACTGCGATGACGATATCAAGTGCAATATATACCAATTTTCTCAACTTTACTTCCTACACTCTCTGACCTTTTTGCATTTTGGACAATGTTGTTTGTGTCCAGTGTCTTCAGCTGTGAGAATCTATCCATTATAATGAAAAATGTAACTTCCTAACACTTGGAATATATTAGCCAAGAGTAATAATGATACTGATATTGCACTTCTGATATATTCGCAATATGCTGAAGTCCTAATTTTAAATTAAACAAATTGTTGGCCAGAGGGGTATTTTGGCTCATAATCAAAGTTATCATCACTATCCTTATCACAGTTTTTCAAAGCAGTGTTAGAAAGTATGCAAATTATAACTAACTGAAATTATTGTTATTATCGCTGTTGTAACTGTAGTGTTTTTAATTACTTCAGTCAGTCACATATCCACTCTCAGCAATATTCTGAATGTATTGTTTCTAAATTATGATAACATGTTTAGTCATGGTTCAATGGAAGATTATCAGAGTATGACAACCTTGAGTAAAAAAATCTACGTTTTCCTGTATTTACGTAATTGAAAGAAAAATATGTAACATGATATGGTTACTTTTATTAAAAGCATATTTGCAACAATTTTTTGTATTTGTGTAAAAAATAAAAATCACATCTATTAATTGCGATTAATAAATGTCAAACAACATCTATTAATCGCAATGTCTGACACTGTTTGTTGACAAATCAAAAGCCCAGAATTTTTATTAGCATTGTGGTAAATGAACAGGGTTTTAACTCTCAACTAATTATAAAAAGGTAGCCATTTAATCTCAACCATCAGTTAGCATTTTTTATGTAAATATAAACAAGAATAAATGGAAATAAATATTCAACAATCATGAGAACTTAAGAACTCTAATATTCGATGTTACTGGTAATATTTTGTAGAGCTTTTTTCCAGGCACAAAAAAGAGGCTATAAATGTTTGATTCATTTTCAACCATTAACAAGTTAACCAACAAGCAATTAAAGAGGTATCTGATATCTGCTGTGATAGGATATACGTCACCACCATCACGTAAGCACGTAGGCAAGAACAAAGACGTAACAGTCTTCTTTATTGGGGACACATTATTGGGAAGACCCAGTGGCTTTTCACTAAAACTGCAAATGTGTACACCATTAGAAAGATACGGCATCATTTGACCTTAGATATTCCATAGAGCACAGAGGGCTGGTTGAAGATGTTGGGAAGTAGAATTGTTTTGATGATGACCCCAAAGTCAAACCTCTTACGTCATAAACCCTAGTGTGCAGGCCATGCTGGAATGCTTCAATCAGCAGTGACAATAAAGGGCTCCTTTCAGTGACAGAGCTGTCCACTCTTGACCTTCTGGTTGGCAGTACATGATGGCAAAATCCTGGTTGCCAGTCATTACTGTTTGGCCGAACTGAATGACGGCATGACACCAAGAATGTGTACAACACTGTAAAGTTAGTTCTTATGCATATGCGTCACAATTGTATAGAAAAAGGTTTGTTTCTCTTTGTTTCCTCTTGTGCAGCATTCATGAATAATGAAGAGTGAATAACACAAACCAAAGGAAGTGTAACATTGCCAAGCTCAATTTGTTCAATTCACTTTATTATTAACAATCCATTTCCATTTACATGGATCGAGTTCAGAGACGTATGGAGACAAAATACTTTCACACTGTGGGCCATACGATCAGGAACTGGCAGATAGACCTATACAGAAACTACACTGTTGTATCAAATAGAACTGTATCAATTCTTCAAATGATTTGAGTACCCTGATTATTAAAATTCCTTGAGGCAAATTATCTGCCTTGCAGCTTTGTTAAATATTTGTGTTGCATAACGCTCTCACTTCCGCTTTTGAGTAGTTGATGAATGCTAAGGGTTAGCAGCACAATGTCCAACTTTCAAGTTCGGTCCAGGGTATCCTATTTCATAGATTGATCCAGGTTTGTATCCAGATTGATCAAATGCCTATTGGTTTTTTGGGAGACCAATAGGCATCCCTAAAATGACTGGCGCGATGCATTGAGTATGACAGCTTTTCTCCTCGTGGAGCTGCTTCCTGGTGGCCGGTGTTCAGAGCGAACAGCGGGGAAGAGCGCTGAAGGTGTATTTAAACAAGTGAGCGGATAGACTGAACACGGCGGGCGGCTGTGCTTTAGATGATTAACGTAAGTGTAGTTTTACGGACAAACCGGAAAATTTATTTCATATCATTTCAGTCGCAACAAATGGGTGGCGGAGCTCATCGTGACGGTACGTAGCTGGTAGATGTTTCTGTGTGTGACGAACGAAGGTGTCAAATCCAGTCGCTAACATGAACACAAAAGCTATAAATGTCTGGGCAAGGTGAGAGTTCATTTATTAAACTGACTGGAGATGAATACTTAAACCAAAAGCTGGAGTATAGACATTTTTTTATAAGCGTATTTGTGAGCCTGCCTTTTTATTATTAAATTGAATAGAATTTCAGATTTTTGTATTAATTTTTCCTTCAGGTTAACTTAGAAAGTGAGCTATTGTTGTTACGAGTTGATTTTCTAAACTACAGAAAAGTTATTGTTAGGGAAGCTCAAACGTAAAAAAATTGGACCGATGTTGATATCCGATAGTAACACTGCTGTTATGTTAGATTTACTAATGTTTTATATTATCTTTTTATTTTATCCGATTACTCGATTAATCGTAAGAATAATCAATAAATTCCTCGATTACTTAAATATTTGTTTACAACAGCCCTACTATATACATCACTATTCATAGCATCAATACAGCACACTTCATAGTAACAACCTTATCCAGGTATAAAGCACTTTAAACTTTAAATAGCATAAACACTATTACAGTTTGCTCTCTGGTCATAAAATAACAGTCACAATTTTGGGTGAATTGTTTGTGAAGGAGTTAGACTGTAATGTATCCCTGACATAATAATTTAATATAGAAGACATTCAAAGTGTGCTGTTCACAGATTGATGAAATTATAAAAAATATTGCTACTATTACAGCTACAACTAATCATGATAACACTGATGTGAAAAATTTATAATGAATTGTTAAATAATAACCTCTGCATAAAATGCTCCTACTGTAATACATACTCTAAGAATGAGAAAATTTTCTTAAATCTTTATAGTGCTTGACAACATTTGGGAAAATTGCCCAAATTGATAAGAATATAATGAGAAATGCTGTGTAGTATTTTTAAAAATTTCTTTAAGAGCTAAAATTGTATGTAGGGAAATCATGATAAAATAATTACTGTGATTATACAGCAAAGAAATTAAATAATTTTGACATGTCACTCACACCAGTGGTGTGGGATTTGGATTGCACCCCTGACCCTCTTAATAAACACCTCCATTTAAAAACTGTATTTGTTGTTAACTTGTGTTGTCCTTGACTAAAATTTAAATTGGTTTGATGTTCTGAAACACTTAAGTATGACATAGATGCAAAAACAATAGTAAATCAGGAAGAGGGGAAACGCTGTATTTACTCTAATGTGGTATTTAAGTTGGCATAAGGGTGATAACTTAAGTCAAATGCTCTAATTATCTCATCTGTGTGTCATTACTTTCAGCACCTGTTTGTTATTGGCTACTTAATATAATTCAGGTATGCTGAACCAGTACCTCTAAAACTTACAGAGCAGTGTGTTCCCGAGAACCAGAATATAACAACACCGGTCCTGCTGCCCTGACCACTAGATACAACAAATGTCCGTTCTCTTTGAAACACTACCTGAACTTCTTTGAATTCAGAAAACTAGAAGGTACCAGCAGACGCACCTTCAGCTATTAGTATGTTGGAGATTGTTTATATATTTATATGATTCGCTGTCGAGAACAAAGTTGCCAGTATGGAACTGTTAGCTAAGAAACACTGTAATGATAGCTAGGTGTACACTTATTAAAGAATCACTCAAAGTTGACGATACTAAATATTGCTAGAAACTACCCTATCATAAACGAGTGTTTTATGTGCTTTAGACTGCCTTAGGTCAAATTAACAAGAACAAACCCCACCAGGAAAGGTTATATTTGTGAGTCACGGAGTTTAAATGCTAAAGCTAACTCCGTTGCTAGTGTAGTTTGGTTAGCACGTCCAGGAAATAGCCGGAGCCCCAGGCGATTATTCGCTCCTCGGTAATTGCGAAAAAATAACTTGACTTACAGTTTATTCATAAGCAACACGTCTAAAATGTAGCAGGGATACATACCAGTTCATTTTGAGTGACTTTTATTCCGTTGGGCCTGGTTAATAGTGTTATCTCCTCAGAAACATCGCTCTCCCGTCACTCCACTGGCGAGCGTTCAACAGGAAGTTACTTCAGCCGACACGCTTCAGTTTCCTCTAAGGTTGTTTTTGAACAGAGCTAAGCAAATGTCATAGATGTGGCGCATTGAATATACTAACTCATAAAATAGTTGTTTTGTTGTCAAACGGTTTGTTTATGGCGTTCTTTTAATTGTGGGTGTGTGTTTGCAGGAAACGTGGAGGACCAGGAAAGCACAAGGCAAGTTATATATTTCTTTATTCAAGTACTTACATAGAAATAACAAAACATTTGCATTACAACAAACTGAAGTGCCAGGTAAACAGGGGAGCACATCTCCCTATCACAAAGATATAGTAAAATTAATTTAAATATTCAGCTCCTCGTAAAATGACCTTATTATAAGGTAATAAAACATTAAATAGGCAAAAGACATCCACAACACTTTGAACAAGACCCCTTTTCTTTAACAAAAAAGCTAACGGAACAGTTATCCCAATGTGTTTCCAGTAATCCATCTTGCATTGTTGCTAGGTTTGTTCCTTTTTACCCATGTGACTTTTTTCATGCATAATTTAAAAAAAGGGAGTGCCACCACCAGAAAGTGTGGGTGGCACTTTCCGTGCACATGCAAACCTAAGGATATTTTGGTAATGAAAGGAAACACAGCACAACAGAAAACAGTGAGCATCGACTCTGTTTTAACACCAGCTTCACTGCTGAATCCCTGACGCCACCCTGTAGTCCATAAGATGACATGAGTTGCTATAATATTATCTACATGTTGTTGAAATCATGTTAGTTTTTGTTGGTTTTTTTCAGTTTTTGCTGTAAGTGAGGCAAAGCTCAGTGCCTGGCACAAGGCCAATTTCACAAAATCTGTATCAAACATTAATGCACAAATATTAGCACAAAGTTGCCTTCAGCTACAAGCAGACAGGGGTTACGTTTATTTGTTGCTCCTTTGGAGTTGTTGTCATTTATTGTTTTTGATCAGCCAACCCTGCAACCCAGTTCAGCGCAATGATGGCTGATGATGTTGGCACAAACTGCAAACCTTTCAGCCACCTACTTTTGGCCAGCAGAGTATTAAGCACATAAGATAATGAATTATTAGTGGAAAGAAATTGCATTCAAATTAGTTTGTTTTGAGTTTAACAGTTATTTCATGAATTCTCATAGCCTCCTCATATTACAATAATTGGTATACAGAAGACAATTGTTCAGCCTGTGTTATAATAGCCAACCTATTGAGAAAGCAAGTAGTGGAGGGATAATATAAATTTTACAAAATTTACAAAAACACATACAAAAGTGTAACAGACACAGTGGGGTTGATTAAATATTGTTTCTGGACTTGTAATTACATGACTTCATTTGGATGTTGATATATTTTTGCTATTATCCCTACCTACCTTTTCATCATTTTTCAACACAAAGCAACAGAAACATAATGTTCTCTTACATAATAGAAAGATTTTTAGTAAAATAAGGTCTAAATGATCTTCAGTCTGTACTCATAACATCGAATAACTCTAGCATTAATGAAAGGCTTCTGTTTTCTTACTGTCTTTTATGTTGTGTCTATTCTTTGTCTTCTGATCCCTATTGCTTGTTGCCAGATACAACCTGGTCCATAACAATTTTATTATGGAAAAATACTTGTCAAACTATTTGGTGCTGTAGACTTGTGTTAGTTTGTCAGGTTTTATTTTTCAATTGCTGAAGGAGAAACTTTATTTTGTCAATGTCCAACCAATGCAGTGGAACTATAGGTTTCCATGCTACACACCTATTGATTTACAGCTGTGGGCAGTCCGAACTTTTAAACTTTTCACACAAGTTCAAGGAGGACTGTTCATTTAACCATGTAGATGAATTTAGAAAAAAAAAAAACCCTCTGTGGCCAAATTAATTGGAAAATAAATGGATACTTGCCAGGAAGCAGAGCAGTGAAAACTGTTTCAGGAAAAAGAAAGGATGGCCTTCAGAGCTCTTTACGGCATGCACTGGGTTCTCTGTGGCACTGCTTGTCTGCACTTTTCCTTTGACCTTTGCATTAGTCAGTTCCTAAACTCCTTTAGCCCAGTCGTTGTGTGTGCTGATGGGTACAGTGTTTGTTTTTTAAGCAGTTTTCTTCCGTGAAAAAGTACAACAAATGAGATTATAAAATATGTAAAAAAAAAAAAACACACAAAAAAAACAGTTGAATAAAAAAAATTAGAAGACTTGTTTTCTTTGAAATTTGAAAATATAGTTTAAGATTCAGGCTTTAAAAAAAATGTCAGGAAGCATGCTTCCTGTTTGACAAAGTTAGTCCTACCAATTTTTCTTTTATCGTGATTCCTTTGCTGCTTGTCAAATGTGTGTATCACAGAATCTCCTGCCTTTCTTATTTATAGTTTTAACAATTTTTAAAAGTGATTTCCACCAATTACTAGTGTAAAACAATCTTTGAAGTGCATAAATATGCCCTTTGATGTCTGTCACTAAGCCTGTAAAACAATTTTAAGTGTTTAAACTCCGTGAAAGTAAGGCAAACTGTCTTTCCTGTAAAACTAACTTATTTTCTCAAATCAAATCTGCTTTTGTTGCAATAATTAATGGAATGAAACACTTGGATCCTAGTGAAGTCACTGATAGCTCACACAAAATGTTTTGCTAAAAGACAAAAGAAGTACCTTTTTCTTTCAGTTTAAAAATGAGTAAAGTAAGTGAGGAGTCATTAGTGAGAATTATTTGCATGATCCGTAATGTATTTTGTTTATGAATAGGTTCAGTCATTTAGGAAAATGTCTCACAAATAACCAGTGTTTTTATACTGCTGAGAGGCTGTGGTAATTAAAATAACCAATATTTCTTTAATGGAGATACACAAAATAAAAAAAGCAGTTTATTCAAAGAACACATTAGTGCTGTTTTTAACTGGTCTCCCTTGTTAAGCATACAGATGGTGCCATCCTTTTGTTTTTTGTCTTTCTGAGTTTTTTTTTTCCAGTGGAAGATAGGACAACATATCTGGCACTATATTGCAGGGATCTACAACATTTTGACAATAAAATATTATATTTTACTGAAAGTCTTAGGACACTTTCTGCACAAGCATTCAGTCAATTGAGAGTTCTTGTTAATGCAGACGTTTGTATTTACATAGTGTGCATGAAGGAATGCACTTTTATGCACAATTTAATACTGAACTGCGGTGCATTTGACATTTTAGTACAAAAGTGAAACTTCTACTTTAGCTACCTGCATACATATTTGTATACTGTACAAAAAGAAGGATACGTACATTTGCAGTCCAGTCTCTGAATTAAAAATATGTAAACATCGATCTTTTTTTTTATTTGTCTCTTACCGTTTTCTGCTCGTCTTTTGGTAGTTTAAACGTTACAAAATGAGAAGACATGCCACGGCCCATATTCATCTTCTCTATATTGGCAACCCACTGTTTTTTAATTAAATAGTTCAGTCTGTCTACAACGGTGCTCTTAGTTGATTTAATTTGCGTGTGAGTGGCATATGTCTGTGTACTCAATTGCATATTGCAGAAGTCATGAAAAATAAACAGTATCATTGAGCATTTATAAAAAATAAAAAGAGCAACAGAAAGTACATTTGGTAACACAATGTCAAACCACGTTTTAAAAAGGAGAAAAACAACACACAGGGTGTCTCACAGTGACTAAAAATAAATAAGTATTGGCAAAGGCATCAGTTGCTGCAGACATGTTTCTGCATGTAACAGGACAAGACATTGGGTTTTGCTTCATGTGACCTATTCTGGAATAACCTGGATTCAAACAAACTGTGCAGATTCGTCTAAATCTGGTGTGTGGAATCTGATCTTTCTATTGTCTCCACAGCTGTGCTAAGCTGATGCCACTCCTGGGTTTGGCAAATATCAGGAACAAATATAAGGAACAACGTTGGCTGCATCACTGCAAAACATTTGGCACAATCTTTAAAAATAATAATTATAAAACAACAAAACAAAAGAAACATTCAAATATAAAAAAAACACACTACACTTGAACAAAAATAACAAAAAAAAAATACAGTCACGGGCCACCATTAAGAGAATCATGACGATACACAAATATAACCAATTGCACTTTTAAACAGCCTAATGATATTAATGCATACATCCCAGACAATACACCTTCTCACTGAGCTCCTTTCTTCAGCCTCTCTCATGCATTCTGACTTTCTTTCAATAAAAACAGTTTCTGTAAAAATGACACATCCACCTCAGAACCTAGTGATACACAAAGACTTCTGTGGCAGAATGTGCTGAAGTGCCCATATCTGTGTTTACACTATGTTACAGTAGCTGAGGCTCTGAATTGCTTTTAAAAGACAAGAGGAAAGCAGCCCTTCCCCTCTAACTTAAACTAAAGACGTCCATCTCAAAATAGAAGGAACTGAAATGAGCCAGAGTGTAAACAAAGAAGAAGAGAATCACCTATTTATTTCATAGTGAATGTGATCTGTACTTCCCAAGTCTCTGTATAATCTCTGGCTAGGGTCTAGTCCAGGTGCATGTAGTGATGGTCATGATGCTCCCACCGCTGGCCCCCCGCAGGAGCCTGGCGGCGTGCTGTGGCTCCCGGCCGCCCCGCTGTTCTTGTCCGCCTGCTTCTTGTCCTTCTGTTTCAGGTGAACCTTTGCATGTCTCTTTCGCTCGTCACTCCTGGCAAATTTTCGTCCACAAAACTCGCAAGAGAAGGGTTTCTCACCCGTGTGCGTGCGGATGTGTGTGGTGAGGTGGTCGCTCCGGCTGAAGGACCTCATGCATATTCTGCACTGGAAGGGCTTGTGACCCGTGTGGATGCGGAGGTGACGCGTGAGCTCATCTGAGCGAGAGAAGCGTCTGTCACAGTTCTCCGCAGGACAGGCGTGTGGCCGTTCATGAACAGGAGTTTTGCTGGGACGGTTGGGGTACTTCCTAGGACGGATGGGTTTGAGTGTAAGAGTCTGAGGTGGCGGATGGTGCTGAGGTGGGTGCTGCTGACCGCCAATGAAACCCGGGTGGATTTGTTGCTTGTCTTTGAATGCTCTGATGGTCTCCAGCGGTGTGATTGGCGGAGGGTTGACTCTGATAGGGTCCATGGTCTGGAAGGGTTTGTGCTCCATGACACCAACCTCTCCCTGATGATGAAAAAGGTTGTAGTCAGGGATCATGGAAAAAAGGCTGCCATCCATGGGGGCTTTGGACGTTGAGTGATATTCATTTCCAGGGTAGGCGAGAGCCGTGCTGGTGGCGGGGCTGTGGTGGAAGGAGACCTGATCCTGGTACAGGTCACTGCACGTGGAATAGGCAGGCAGCGGAGGACCATATACCTGCTCCATGTCTGACGATTGTCCACCCATGTTTGCTGCAGAGGACGGGGTCTGTGTCGTTACCGTGCCGGGTGATGGAGAGACTCCCAAAATGCCCGCACTGACGAGGCTTATGATGTTGTTGTCGGGGCACCAGCCAGAGCCACCGATGCCACCTGAAGGAGGAGTGTCAAAGGCGAACTTCCCCAGATATGTGACAGTCTGCCCACTGCGGTTGGACTGGAAGCTGGATCCATACTGTATGTCTGAGCTTGTCTTCTCGCTTCCCATGCCTAGATCCATGATATTATCTAGATGAAAGTAGATTAAAAAACACAACACAGAAGATGAGCAAAATATCCTCCTGGTTTCTAAAAACATGAATTTAAAATGCAATCATCTAAGAAGAAAGCTGAGGAAAAAAAAAGTTTAGATAATTAACATTATTTTGCCAAATGAACTTTTTCTAGCAGTTCCTGGTTTGTCCCAAAATAAAGCCTTGTTGCATATTTTTCAAAAGGTGACAAAAGAATAATCATAAAAAAATCCCATACAGTTCACGAAGAAACGTGAGCCCTGTCAGACCTGGAAGTTAAGTGACTTGAGTGCTGCCTCTGAGAGAGTGGTGTCTCTCTCTCTTGCAGATCCCACAAGCTCTCATAAATCAAGACCTAAACACCCCCTGTGATCCAGTCATTGTGTCCCTTAGGAGGACAGCCAAAGAGGAATGGCAACATTTGATGTCTTAACAGCAGGGAGGATTATGAGGGCAGACGCCAAATCCACAATGCTCAGGAATTCGAGACACATTTGCAAAAAAAAAAAAAGGAACATCTGTAAGGAGATTTCAGTGTTTCCTCTATATATTTTTCTTCTATTATTGTTATAACATCGCATTTACACACACACACACACACCCGCTCGTGCTCATTTTCTTTCTTTTTCTTTATCAAAGATGCTATGAAAAACAATTGCACACCTATCAATAGCGATGAATTTGTGGCACAGTTGTGCTCAAAAAGGTAAATGTATTGCAGTTTAACCATAATTCTTTCACAATAAGAATTTAAAATGAATACTTATTACCATCTGCAGGGATCCATATAGACATGTTTGCTCTCAACAATTGCAAGCCACTGAAATTTGGCTAGTAAAATCATGCAGCAATAAGGCAATACAAAAATGTTTTCAGAAAATATTATTTGACCTGTGAAAACACAGGGATCATTTTATTATTTTTGGATTTTAAATTAAAAAAGTAAATCTTCAGAGATTTTTTTTATCATTAAATTTATAGTTTTTGTTTTTTTTTCCCCACTTTTTCAATTTAACCAGTGCTGAAAATGAAATAAAATTTTAGGCACAAAATAAGGTCAGTACTCTTTTCTTCGTAATGACACACCGGTTTTTCCTCTTAAATCACAGTTAGTGTTTAATCTCTATTTACACTAAATAAATACTCACAAGTAGCCATTTTAACACTGTATGATGTAAACTTTAACAACAATTTAACAGAAACACTCTGATAGCTGTCCCATCCTTTGCTGAATTACAGCCAATAATAAAGCAGATAATTATATTTTATGGCATGAATAAATAAAAATGTAGAGGGCTTTCATGCATGACCTGATTCACTTGAATTTAAATGACATTAAGCCTAAAATTAGTATGTTTCTTTTAACACCTGGCGCATGCTTAATTCAAACACACCTCTGTGATAAATCAAGGAGGGTTATGTCTTGGTAAATAAAAAAACTACGTGTGTTTTCACCATTTTATGGCGGTGAGAACTTCTGATTAATAAACCCGCGAGTGAAAGTCGCTAAAGTGAAAGATTAACGTGTAGAAAATGAGAGATTTTGTATTTTCCTCAGCATTATTCTCTCATTTGAAAGATTAAGCTTTAACTCTTAGATTTCTTGTAATATTATTAGCCTGTATCATCATACGCGTCATAAAGAATAGAAAGAATTAAAACAAACAGACGTATAAAAAAAAACGTTTTTTAAAAAATATTGAACCAAGCGAATGCAATTAATAATGCCCGCTGTTATAATTTCTTAAATATAAGGTGGCGCATGGGCCATGCGCTTTGAGCGTGTTTCACATAGGAGAATGCTCCCACACACGCCTACTGAAACAGTGTTAATAGAGTTGTGAATGAAAGTCATTGTTTTAAGTAGCTGACCCCCCCTTTGCTAGTAGATATCAAATCTGAGACACTATGGACTAACCACAGTGGCACACTTACCGATTTCATTCAGAGGAATCAATCTATTTTCTGTAATCTTCGTCAAAAACCTTTCCATGAAAAAAAAACAAACAATTTCTCAGATTTTGAGAAATTAAATCACAACACGACAGTTTTTCCAGATTTATTTTTATTATTACTATTATTATTTAGAATTATTAATCACCGCGTGTTTAGTTGTGAAATGAGTTGTGGTCGTTTGCGTTTTCACGCTGTGATTCATATTCTGACGCTTCGGCAACGGAATACTGACTCAAAACATTCAAACAATAACAACAAATAAATAAAATCAGAAACAGTCACTACCTATATCTACGTTTCAATTGGTATACTAAGTGATTTACACACCTGACCTCTCTAAAGTGTGGGCTACTAAAGGAATCTGCCTTTGTGCGCAACAGAGTGGGAGCGCAAACAGGTGCTCCAAGCCCGAAGACAACTGTTGCCGTCCCCGCTCATCGTACTTTGAGCTTCATTTTTTAACAGAGCTAGTAAATTAGAGGGGGAAAAAAAACTTACCTGTGTTCATCTGTGAATAGTGGTTTATAGACTCCGTGCTGGTGAAAATATTCATAGAGGTGGGGATGTCCTCCTCCGGGTAGAGACTGTCGGGGATCGTGTTTATTAAACTGCTCATGGTAAGAGGGATCTTGTCCGCTAGTTTCCCTGTCATAGCAGTTATGTTCAGTCCGACATTTACAGAGGACAGCGCGCAGGTATCCAGGTAGACACACGGAGACACGCACAGGTGCTGCTCGGGCGAGGTGAAGCAGGAGGCAGGCGCAGGATGGATCCCGGAGCTGTAGCTATCCAAAGTATCCCGCGGAGGACGCGCGGCGCCGGTTGTCTCCTCTCTGAGCGCTCGCAGCCTCTTGTTATTAATCTGATCACTGTGGAAGCTGACAGGCTGCTTGTGAGGGAATTTGAAGTCTGTGAATCAATGAAGGAGAAGGAGGAGATGATGGTGGTGTTGCTTGAACAAGAGGAGCCGCTCTGCGTGCTCTATTGGAGCTGGACAGGGGACTCCAGTCTACCCGCGTTAAATAGGGGGATGGAACATTTGTGTGACGTAGATGACCATATATGGACATGGGCGCCCATCAGCAGGCTCTCCGCGCGTCAGTCAGTGGAAACTATAGTGGAGGCAAAAGACTCCGAGAGAGATATCTAAGTTTACAAAAATCGAGATAGCGCACCCAGCTGCGTCCTTCTTCTATTCCTTCCCTGGCCTTGTAAAAATAATGGCAGCACATAATCTTGATTATTTTCAGTTCTTGTGGTACCTTCTGTAGAGTGTTGTGGCTATAAAGCATGTCACTCACACAATGAACTTTATCCATCATTTACGACTGTCTTCCCACAATATATTATATCGTGATATTAAAACATGCTCTGTTGACTTTACAATCACGCCTCATCTTGCCCCGAAAAGTTCAGACAGAACTTTGGATAATGGTGTTCCCATTTCCCCCCTCATTCTTTCCTTCTCTCTCTCTCTCCCCCTCTCCCTGTGAACTTGCACACACTTTATGCGGCACTGTGTTGCAGAAAGCTGCGTCCAAACTCCTTTTCAAGCAGCATCATTGTCAAACAAAGACAGTAATTGACGGAGTTAATCGCTTGTAAATATTGCAAAGCTTTGCACAGGCTTGCTTTGACTTGGAGTCCAAGTAACAGGCAGAGTGGAAACTCCAAATAAGGCAGTGTCCGGCCCCGCCCATCCATGTCTGTATTTGGACATGCGAGTTCCGGGTGAAGTAGTAGTAGTAGTAGTGGAAAAGTGATCGGAAGCCACAGACGCTTAAAAAGATGACAGTGTATGACACGTCATGGTTCGCATTTTTACCAGGATGCAAACTGTGAAAAAACAAACAAAACCATATACTTGGTGAGTTTGACAAAAGCCCCCTCTATAAATTAGTTGGTTACACACACACAAAAAAAATAAATAAATAAACAAAAATTGTTGGAACAAATAACCAATGTGAAAAAAAACAACTTCATTTAGTCATGAGAAGTGGTTATTAAATTGGGGTGAAGATATTATCTAATATTTTCTAATTTTATATTATATATGTGGTTAACTTGTAAAAAAGACAAACAAAACAAAGGCCTTTGGAATATTTTCAGAAAATATTTAATGGCATGTCAGTGCTTGCATACACAGACCTAAGAAATTAATAATACTCAATGAAGCATAAGTGTAAACAGTGTGTGGGAGAATTAGTCTGAATCATGCTTGGTGTTTGGGGGGCTTACACAAACAGAGCAGTCGCTGATCCTGCATGTCTCATTACCAAACGCAAGTCTTTACACTCAAGCTTGCCTCTTGTAGTAGCTAAGTACGGTCTGATCACTGTAGGTAAAGTAGAATGACAACAATAAAGTTTGTTTTTCTTACACAGCCCGATCTTTTTTTGCAATATTCTGACCCAGACATGTTTTTTTTCAAATGCATTTCCATCCCTAATTGCCCACCACGAAAATATCTAAATTCAAAACAATCCCCTAACCATAACAGGTTACCCCATAGTTTAAAGTTACAGTTTAAAATCTGTTAAGTATTTCTGTGTACTACCAATCAGCTGACTGAGAAACAGCTACTGAATGTCTGTAAATATTTCTGGTCACAAAGAGCACAGATTTTTATGTTTTGAAAACTCAAGATACACCAGACAACAGTTGTATTAAGGTAACACTGTTTAAAACTACAGATGGCAAACTATGAGTGATATATATACAAAAGAGGCTGGCTAGAACTGCAAATAGTTTGGCTAATTAACAGGCTACTGTCATATTTTCTTATATGCTTGAATCTGAGTCAAAATAACAATAACTGTTGATATATGTTACAGATAACTATAATCTGTATTATTTTGTGTGAGGCACAGTTGTACTGTTTGTTACTTTTTTAGTTTTAATCAAAGGTAATGGATCACAATACAGTGAAACCATCAAATTATTTGCATTTTTACCTCTATATGTGGGAAAAATCAAATTGCATTCAAGGGCAATTGCATTCATAAGTTTAATCTAAAATGTTTGCATATTTAAAGCCTGGCTGGTCTTACTATTTTCATATAAATATATTTTTAGTATTGAATTTTGGCTAAGGATTTGACTTATTATACTCCAACATGAAACAAAGATCCTTATTAAAACTGTATTTAAAATGTTAAAGCAACAAAGAAGAACTTGACCATATAAACCTTTGCAGAATAATCACATGGCTTGCGTGTGTCAGTGTGTGTTTTAGGTCCTTAAAGTTGCTGCCTCATCTTCCTGTTACTCTGTTTGAATAAGTATTGCTACCTGAGCCGTACTGTCACACAGACTTTCAAAAAACAGCGGTGTCCCCTGTCATGTTTATGGATGCAAACCATCAGAGAATCCCCAGGTGTGGCCTGGGACTCTGTACTGTGATGTTTTACCTTGGGGAGGGGGAGAGTGTGTGTATCTCTGCGGTTGGAAAGTTGGCCACCCCGGCTGGAACACTTACCTGTTGCAGGCTTGTTTCCTCGACTGTGAGACGGGTCACACGGGGGAGGGCCTGTATTGTTTGTCAATGGCTTGTGGCGTGACCTGGCTCAAAGCGCATCGCCCAGCTCTTTTGCATATGGGAATTCCATGGAAGCAGGGGCCCATTTTAAAGTGCTGTGGAAAACCTCCAAGGCACTATGGATGTATAGTCAAATTAGTTTTGTTTTTTCTTTCCACATATAATCAAGATGGCTAAAATGATCCCATGTTGTTGGTGAAACAGCTACAAAAATAAACATACCCACCTGGACAAACAACTGAGCAAATACTGTTTCATTTTATATTGACTGAGTGCAATAAGTTCACCGCTATTATCTAGTTAAAACTAAACACGACCAATAAGTTGCTTAAAATACAACCAGCATAATCTACAACTTTATTCAGAACATAGAATGTAATAAAAATATGGAGAACAATATGCATTCAAAAATACTTAAATGATTGTACACTGTGGATTTTCTCCTTAATTTTCATAAATTAATGAAATAAATTTATTAATTTATCAGACATAAAGGAAACTTAAAGATGATAGCGGTCACATATGGTAAGAGATGTTGACATAAATGTACATCTAAAAAATCTTAATGTCACACAGTTCAGTATTTTTGTCACACATTTCAGAAAGTGAAACTCATTTAGATTATTTGTACATAGAGTAAAATATTGTAGGCCTTTATTACTTGTAATTTTGATGATTATGGTGTATATCTAATGGAAACAGAATTCAGTGCCTCAAAATTGTGACTATTATACAAGATCGATAAAATAGAATATTTTAAACAGGAATATTAGACTTCTAAAGAGTATGTATATCTCTATATACTGAATACTTGGTTGGGGCTTCTTTTGCATAAATTCCTTTATCAATGTGGCATGGGGGCAATCCTGTGGTTCTGCTGAAGTGTATTGGAAGTCCAAGTAGCTTTGACATCGGCTTTGGTATTGTTGTCTCTTGCCTCCCTCTTGATAACACTATAGATTCTCTATCAGGTCAGGCCAGTTTGCTAACCAGTCAAGCAAATTTACACCATGGTAATTGAACCTTGGCAATGTGTGCAGATGCCAAGTGCTGCTGGAAAATGAAATCAGCATCTTCATAGATCTTGTCAGCAGCAGAAAACATGAAGTGCTTTAAGATATTACGGCTGACTAGAAAACACAGTGAACCAACACCAGCAGACGATATTGCACGTCAAAACATCAGTGACTGACCCAGAATGAGAGACCATTTCTAGGACACCATTGCAGATGTTAATTGGTGTGAAAACATGAGTTTCCAATATTTTAAGTCACAGAATGTTGGGTTTTAATTATCCTAAGACATAATCACCAAGACTACAAGTAATAAAGGGCTCAAAATATTTCAAACAAAATATTCTAAATATTTCAAACAATGAAACTGCTTGAGTTTCACTTTCTGGAATGAATGGCACAAAATATGACATTTTTTCCATGATATTTTATTTGTTTAGATGTACGTATACAGTGATTTGAAACAGTAATTATACCCATTGAACTCTTCCACATTTTCTTACATCACAGTAAAGTGTATAGTTATAGACAATGATTCAGGTTTTTTGCTGTGTTCCACCCACTCTATTCTGATTCCTTGAAATAAAATGAAAGTATTAACAATGACCTCAAAAACACATTTATATAGTAAATAGAGTCAATTTGATTGTAATTCAAGCTTAGTCTCAACACAGCTGACAGCCTACTTCATCAGCTAGAACATTATTGAACAAACAGAATCATTAAGACCAAGGAATAGGGCATATGGGCCATAATGATACAATAAAGATGCTTTTCTTAAGCAGGAATAGTGAAACTGGACAGAGTTGATAGGAAGATGGATGGAAGAGAAACAGGGAAATTCTGGAAGCAAACCTGTTAGAGGCTACAAAAGACCGGAGACTAGTTCAAAAGGTTCACCTTCCAGGAGGACAATGACCCAAAAGAAGACAGAGCTATCTTTGAATGCTTTAGAGGAATAAATAATAATAATTAAAGAACATTTAACATTCACAGATGGAAAGCTGGTTGAGATAAATCCCAAAAGACTTCCTGCTGTGATTGCAACAAAGGTTTCTACAATATATTGGCTCAGGGGGGCTGAACACAAATGAACAGTTTTCAATTTTTACACAACAAGAATTTTTAAAACCTTGTATCATGTTCCCTCCACTTCAAAAGTTACAAACTACGTCCTCTTTAAAACTCCACTGACAAACATTAAACTTTGTACTGTAGTTCTGACATGAAAAAAATTGGAAAAGTAGGAATACATTTGCAAATCACTGTATGAATCAGGTGCTGAAATGGTACAGGTGCAGGTCACCCACATGTATCAAAGATCTTAGGAGGAGAGGTGGTTTCTAAAGAGGCTAGAAGTCCACAAGACTAAATGGGTGTAGAAGGACAACCCTGGACTTACAATTGGACTAGTAGCTTGTTAAATTATTGTTTGACAGTGTTGAGTTTTGTCCAGCAGCTGCAAACTTTGTGCATCAGATGTATATGTAGGGGTTCAGCAGGAGTACACACATAGCATAGCAGTGCAATGTTCTGTGTGGTATTTATTTAGGCACAAAATTATTAATTAGATTTGTATAACCACAAATGCTAGTAGAGTTTAATGAATGCAAAATGCACACATTTGTTGCAACTTTCCAATAGTTTCACCAGAAGACATGTCAAAGGTCACCTTCTTTATGGGGTTTTATATGATGAGATGAAAATATGTGCTTAGATAAAATTTAAAAAAAAGATTCAGTTACCCAGAAACATGGATGAATGAAAGAAAAATTTCACTCTGAGACAGGACTCAAATCTCCTGAGGAATTCAAACTGCATCCACCATGTGCAGTTAGATATGGAAATATAAACTGTATGAATATTAACTGATCAGATGTTCCTCTTAAATTCATTTTAGCACAACTCTCAACAAGCAGTAACTCAGAAATTCTCTGGTGAAATAATTCTTAGCATTATCTTGCATTATCTCACTTTTTGCCAATGAGACAACTGATCTGATTATAAAAATGATAAACTACGGTAATATTGACTTCAGTAAAGAAAATCTTGAAAGCCTTATTCACATCATCAGGGAAAGTGAGAAGCTTATATACTCTCCAGCACTGAACTATAACTGTCAATTTTTATTAATCATAGCATTTAACTCTTGACATTTGGAGTAAAAATAAACACGTTCGAGGAAACTGAATGGCAAAACCCAGCTGGTTTGGCAGGATATCTCTAAAACATAAAGGAGAAGGAAAAATGCACAGTGCATTTGGAAGTGCACATCTTGGCATTTCAGTCTTGTACTGATGGATTCAAGTAGGTGTTTTTTGGAAGAATGCTCTCCTACTTGGCATGCTTCACAATGAGTGTGGAATTATCCTCCACTTGCCAGTTGTTAGAAATGTGATTTTATAAGTCAAATAAGACGAGCAAATCAAGGTCAGGAGCAGCGCTCGAACCGATGGGTACTTAGTGTGCGTTCAAAAGCAGTGGGTTCTCTCGCTTACTGTGGGCCCGTGTGTATTGTTTTGGTTGTTTTGTTTGTGAACTTGGGTGCTTTGACTGCTGAGTCTGGGAGGCAAACAAAGCACATGCTGGACAATTGATCAATGATCTTCCAGAGTTCATGGAGAGGGCACATTGGGGGTTACCAAGGCTGGCTTATCCACCAAAGGCACAAAAGCCTCCTTTACCTGCTCCTGCCTATCCCACTGATGAGACACCAAACCAGGGTCAATGAAACCACCAACTAAAGATTGATCATCAGAACATCAAAGTCACTCATGTAAATCCACCCTTTTTCAGACATCTGGGGTATTGATACAAACACTCCCGGGAGGAGAGTTGCTGGTTAGAAACCAATATTCTTCATGGGGGTGGGGGACGGGAGTCTGACCCATCCTCTACAAAGACCTGTAAAGTCTGTAGAGCATTTTAGTGTGGATGGGTTGAAAAGTTTACCCACACCATCCTCTGCAGACCTGCCAGGTGAGGCTCTTATGCAACTCTCTCAAGTTCAAAACGGGTTCATTGTCCTGAAGTTATACTGAAGGACACATCGAAAACTCAGCAGCTGCTTCTTCAGATAAACCAGATACCTGAAAGCAGCTCATTTTTTCCAGTCGGGGTGAGAGTGGTCAATGGAAATATGATAAACAATGACACAAACAGCAAGTTCCCTTAACTTGGTGCATGACAGGCCTGACAGCCCCTCCCCCTTGTCCTGTCACTCTAGAGTATTTTAGTTCAAGTTCCACTGCAGCATCCGGCTGAGCTGCGGTCTTAGTTTCACCTCCCACTTCCTTTTTTTGGCCCTGACGTGTTTCCGGCCCCTGAATTAGAATAACTCTTTCCACACTAAGTTGTGATATCAGGGCCGTCTTCCTTCTCTTGTCGTCTGTGTTCGGAAACTATTAAGAAATCCCCAGTGAAGTTGAAATCTATCTCCCGAATCCTTTGCTCCCAACCACGAGACCAGAGATACGGGGCGACATCAAAAACCCTTCAGCTAGAGCAACACAGAGAGGAAATATCTCTTGAACTCAACGATAAGATAGAAGCTGGTGCAAGCTTTGAAGAATTTCTACTGTTTAATGCATGGAAAGCAGGGAAACAATACAAATGAAGAAATAGTTTAGTTTGTATAATTGTACTGTTGTATTCTTATTCTGATAGAAGTATTTGAGCATCCTTTAGTCCTTGTAGTTCTGGGTGAGAAACTGCAAGGCAGCCACTGGTTCCCCAAGCGTAAACCTTTCGACGAAGGCCTGAAAATCCCATTTACCTGGAGGTGCAGAAGACATAAAACACAGATTTTCATTAGCATTTAAGCAAAAGAATTGAGAGAAAAAAACTTAAGGTTTGCTTTCAGTCCAGCAAAACACTCCAGAAATGAGCTGTACTCCGAGTGCACTCTCTGGTGCATTACGAGAGCATTTCTTCTGACCACTTGGTCTGTGTTTAAGGGATCTGAGGCCTAACTGAGCAACACATGGCTCTGGGATGTGAGTCACTGAGAACAGCTCTGCTGAAAATAAAACATGTTGCTGTAATGATGGAGGTGGGAACGCAAGGACGTATTGGCAAGAAGATATGATTCAATCGCCTGGACTGTTTTTTTTCTCTTCCCTCCCCTTTTAAACAAACACCAGACGGCCATCCGGCTGGTATGACAATATCACTTCTAAGATTTTGACAACCACTGATTCCCTGCAGTTTTCCCTCCCTTAACAAAAAAAAAAGAGGACAAATTCACAACTATGATTCCAAGAAGAAAACCCTGTGTGCTTTAAACTTGCAAACTTCAACAGATTCCACAAAGAAAGAGTGCATGTCTGCGTCTTCATATGTCTGCATGTGCATCAGACAATGCTTTGATGCTTTGTACTGTAATCCAGGGAATCGGGGACATTCTGGTATTTCCATGTGTGTGGTAATTACACTAACAGCTGTTCAAGGATTGCCTTGGGAAGTTGAAAAAGCCAGCTTCTGAAATGGTCCAAATCCATAGAGAATGAACTCAGATAGGGGTCAAATCTCAATATGCCTGGATTAAAGAGAACAAAAGTCATCTTTAACATCCTGCTTCATCTGATATATATGGTGTCACTTTTCAGCCATCAGACAGCAGCATGCATTAGAAACACACAATGATCTAGCATAAGATTATCATCTCTGACAGGTGAAATGAGAGCCAGTGATTATCTTTAATACCAAAATCTGTTAGTGGGTTGAGTATTGAAGATTTTAGATACCCTTCTACAAGTTTCTCCCAGTAGTTTGCTGGTCATTATGGTTCATTCCTCCTGATAGAGCTGATGTTACTGAGTCAGGTTTGAAGGCTGCCTTTCTCGCACACACCGTTCAACTGTGGTGACTGCTACAGAAAAAAAAAAAATTACTTTGTTGTTCTTATGCCAATTTGATTGAGGACATAATTTATTTGGAACACTAATTTTTAAGAAAGTTTTAAAGTTGGCCCAGGCTCAGAGGTGTTACTGAAATATTTCCACATGGTTTTCCTTTTACATCACGTTACTTTTTGTGAAGTGACTTTCCTGTACCAAAACAGCTTCACTTCATGACTCAGCCACCCCCTACTTCACAGTTTGGATTATTCTTTTTTCAGGCTTGCAAACTTCCTATTTTTTCTTCCAAATATAACAATAATCTTTATTTATAAACAATTCAGTTTTTAGTTTCATCAGACCACAGGACATGTCTCAATGAAAATTGCCCTTCTATGTATTTGCAGACACTAATCTTTTTGTCTTGTTTATAGAGAAATAGCTTCTTCCTCATTGAGTGGCTCTATAGCTCATGTCTACACTGTATGTGGGCACTCTCATCAATTCAATCCAATAATTTCAATACAGCAAATTAAAATTATTTTGTTACTCCTGACTTAAGATAGTATAAATTCAGTCTGATTTAATGTCAAATTCTGAAGGGAAAAAGATTGTTTTTTTGTGTAGAGAAATATCAGGTTTAAACTATATTAAACAGAAACTGTACAGTTACTCCTCAAAGTTGATGAGTTAGAAGCAGAATGTTAGAACAAGGATATGAGCAAATTTGACAAGTGTGACTGTGTTACTGGCTACACGACTGAATTAGAGCATCTTCAAAACTGCAGCTCTTCCTATTGGAAAATAGATTTGCAGACAGGTCAGACAAAAACGCACAATAAAAAAAAAAAGAGTCCAATTTTGAGCAGGCAAAAAAGTCCAGAGTAGAAAAACTTATAGTTTTTGTTTTGCTAAGCAGAACAGTAGCAACAGCAGGCACAAATAAAACTAATATCCAGGTTATGGACAAATGAGCAAACCAGGCAGTGATACAAAACATCCAACCAATAAAACTTTAAAAAAGGTCCATCATCTGAGCTGAGATTTGAAACAGAAGTAAAGATATTGTTTTTATTGTTGCAACAATATCTGAATAAAACAAAATTCAAGCACCCCAATCTACATCACCACCACCATTCATCTGTGAGGGTTTAGCAGGGACCCTCCTTGAGCTTTCAAGGTGTTGATCTAAAGTCACATCAGAATACTGACTCAACCACAATGGACCCATGATAATGCTTTTCCCTATTTAGAAGGCTTAGAATGGCTGTATCATTCTCAAATTTAATGATATTCATTTTTCCTTGTTGAGACAGTCACTGGTTTACAGAAGTGGGATGGGAGAACAACCTTGTTGTGTTTCTGGTCTGCATTACTCAGAATATGTGAAAAGAGGTTCAAAGGAAGACCGGCTGTGAGTCATGGACTCACTATTGCAAGTGGCGAGCAAAGCAGATGAGTTGCTAGGTCTTATTGAAAAATAAGTTAATACTGGTTCTGATGGAAAGGTGTCACAATACACAATTCATTGTAGTTTGATGCTACATAGCTCCAGATTAGTAAGCATGCTCCTACTGACCCCTTGTTCTTCACTGAAGCAACATCTTTTAAATAATATTAATATTGAACATGATTAAATTATACACAGTAGGCATGCAAAAGAAACATGGACATACAAAATAAAAAGAAAAGAAAAAACATTTAAGGGAAAGAAACATGCAAGAGTTATTTTTCTTTCTATTTCTACATGAACCTTTAGCTTGAACTGATAGTGTAGAAGTAAAATAGCCGTAACAATGTCAGAGTGAGGTACTTGTCCTTTATTTTATTTTTTATGTATATATCTTGTGACTTCTATTGTTGTGTACTTTTACATCATGTTGATAGTTGGGTGCATGTGCATTATCTGAGGAACATGTTACACCCAGTTGCACTATAGGTAGAAAAACCTTCTGCCGACATCTTGTTGCCCGACACATTCAGGGACCTTCTGGAGTACATCCCTCCACAGGTCAGGGTTGTCTAAGCAGAAAAGAGTGTAATAACACACTATTATTCATTTGGTCATAATGTTATGCCTGATTGATGTAGCTCACCATTAACAAAGGCACAAATCGGAAGACTTAATTGATATTAAATATATTCTACATGTTATCTTTTTAATGTAATCATTAGTTCCTATAGAGATCTTTGAAAAGTAAGCAGAAATTGCATTGTGGAGACCTAAAAAATTTTTTTCCCAACCCGTCACACTTTTTTAGTTTCAAAACCTGACACTTCCATGTGGCTTTGAGTTCGGGTCAGGTTCTGAGCTCAGCTGGGGGAAAAAGGATGAATAATAACTCGGAGATGAGCAGATGAGTACCTGAATCTCAGCAGGTCATCTCTGTGAATGAAGACTGCCAGCAGGGAGGCCACCAATAATCATGAGAGGGCAATGGAGTCAAGTGACCTGTCTGCATTAAAGGGCATGGCCTCAGCAGACCCTTATGGGTCTGTGCTTCCGTCTCAGATAATGCACCGCCTCTGCAGATCCCCAAACTCCTTGGCATGTCCACGACGAGGTCGCTCACCCTCCAGCTACTGCAAAAGGGGAGACAGCTTGGAGATGAACTTTACATAAAATACTGGGACATATCTGACATGTCATGTTGTAGATTTCACTATCATGACAATGAAGCAAAAATACTTTTTCATCTGCGTTTTTGTTTTCTTGCCTTACGGTGGTGTTAGGCAACATTTTCTCTAAAAAGTACTGGAGTCAAAGTCAGGCAGCGATTGTAAGACTCTGCACACATAATCCTGTCTAAAGCTGTGCAATCATTGGGGCTCATTCCAAAAGAAGTAAATTCTCGGTATCCGCTGCTATCGCGCTGGTTGGTACCTTGCAAATGTCTAGACTTACAAGTGACCCTAAAATAGGCTGGTGCTTGTTTGTAGTGCAGAGACACGTTTCCGCCTCTCCCATCTGCACGCTCATGGAAAGGACAGATAGTGTGGGACCTGAGGGCGATGTTAGCGTCTTCCTGCCTCTCCTTTTGTTTCCACCTTGCATCTCTCTGCCTGGGTATGGCAGGAAGATCAGGACTGCTGCGAGGTGACAGAGAACTGCTACATTTAGTGGTGTGGGCGGTGTCCCTGTTAAACCTCTTACACTGTCTCAGATATACTCAAAATCCAGTAATCTTTTTTTCTCGCAGTAAAGTCAAAGGAGCCATATCAGAGTAAAAGCCTGACTGAGGTTCTTCTTATAAAAATAGATGCAGGAATATTGCAGTGTTTATTTTCAGGATGAGGAACTTTGTTGCTGCCGGGATTCAGCCACAAGACAATATCTCTGGATGTGTGGAAAACCGCTGGAGAGGGATTAACCAGGGAAAACTCAACATGCCTGTTGATTTTAACTCTCAGTGTGTTGCAAGCTTAATGCTGTAGATTATTAGATCTGTGAGGTGAACAAGTCTAATTTTCCAGGGAATACCCAAATCACCAAACCTAAAGTTGTTTTTACATTAAAATAACCCCCAAAACATCGAACTGGTCAATATGAACAAGCATAGAAACTCCAAAATTCAACTGTTCAACATAAATCTAAGCGAATAAGGATGCATTTTCCATTATATCAAATTGTATTTAATACAGTACTTAGGACATTAGTACAATTAATGGCAACAGTACTGAACATACCAATTGTTTAAAAAGTAAAAACTGAAATAAAAAAGCTTTATTTTTTAGTACTGTATATACATTTACAATTTTCCTAAGTTTCTCGTTGTGACATAATTCAAATGATCAATTAATGAACTAGAAAATTAGTTACCTGTACATGATTTTGTATTGTAACTGGGTATCTGTGATCTTGCAAAAGAGACAAACCTGGTCAAATAAAGTTCGGTGGATGGTATACAAATTTTGAATTCTTAAACAAACGTTAGGTTGTCTTTCCTGGTTTTCCTAACTACTGCAGGTTGTCTTTGAAAGACTTTCCTCAACAGATCTCATCACTGAAAGATGTCAATCAGGAAATTTAAATAGATCTGTGCACAACACTTGCAATTGTCAACAAGTGCATCTCACCAGAAATGGAACTAGGAACACAACGTTCCTCCAAAACTGATAGGAAATGCGGAGCTGAGGCTGCCAGGAGGGCTGTGGCAGCACTGAAAGAGCAGCAGGACTTCCTGGCAAAGACTGGCTGTTCATAACATTTGACAACAATCTCTAACATGCACTGTATGTCTGGGCTATGGGGCAAATTTTCAGAACCAAGTCGTCTTTGATGGGGAAAAAAAAAAATCCACCAAAAATGTTTGAGCCCTCCTAGAGTAAAAAAGATCAATTCACTCATTGTGACGCGAGATAAACATTCTGTGAGGTTTTGATGTCACCAAAGATGCAGCCTGAGCTACAACAAAGCAATTTTGATTGAAGGATATTCACATGTTCTAGTGATCCAATCAAATCCCAGATCTAAATCCAACTGCAAATCTTAAAAATGTATATTCACAGACTCACACAGACATACTGAAAAAAACTACAGGAGAATGTTCATGTAGGGATACTGAATACAGATGTTTGCCACAGTTGTCAAATTTTTATTTGCAAAAATAACACTAATATTAATGAACAAGCAATATTTTCTTTCCTTTTCACAACTGCACATTACTTGTTCAACTATCTCATTAAATCCCAGGAAAAATAAGATTGTAAAAATCCAATGAGAAAGAATGCCTTCCAGGGCACCGTAAAAGCCACAAAATTGTATTTTAAAAAAAGTTAAGTTTAACTTGTAGCCTATTTCCCCATGTTTTTAGTGCATGTAATTTAATCTTGTGTGCTACTTTCTCATTTGAAAAAGAAATGAAAGTTCTGATCTGACCTAAATTGATCAAGTTTTATAGAGATGCACATATTTGTGCAGATCAGCCATAGTGAAATTATGTCCTTGCCCTTAAATGCAAGTGTTAAAAAACGTAAAGCTAAGGATTACTCTATATGCTTTTGATAAATGTTTCACATCAAAGCTCGTGAGTTTAAAGACTTAAAACCTTTAAACCAAACCTGTCAATTTCAAGATGTCAAGATGTCACTTTAAAGCAGCTGACTCCAGCCTAAAACTTGGACCTGCTATAGCAACCAAATCCTGGCTCTCTTGACTCCTCGCAGCTCTGATTAATGGTAGAGGCTGTGGGTGGGTGGTAGACATGGATCTGCCCATTACCACACTACAACATTGCAAATGGCTTCAATTACTGCAGAGTGTGCTGAGCTGGCAGTACAGGCTCTGGGAAGCAAGATGAGCAACGTGTAGGATCCAGCAGCTAACTCCTCTCTGATCCATTCTTTTACACAACGTGATCGTCACCCTTGTTTTTACAATCCATCAGAAATAAATGAAGGAAAAAACGGCTGCGGGATTCAAAGCAATGTATTATTTATAAGTTTCTATTTTTTTCAAGCAAATAATCTCAAACCGTTTTTGAGGCTGGTAGATCTGCACATTTAGAGTGGCTGCTAAGGTCAGGAGATGGCCGGCTGGATGTGTGAACAGTGTATGCGGAGTGTATCGTGTAAACTGAAACAACACTAGGCAGCCACTCTCAAGGCCTCGGGTTTTCCCTCCCGGCATTGTAACACTGTTTCCCCTGACAAACTGACATGTCGGCACCGAACAGTAGCAGGACATAATAAGGGCTTGCCAAGTGACTGACAAGTATCATGAGGGCTTAAGCGCCCATGCCTGCGCCCCCATCTACACCCCCCTCCCTGGCACAGGGGCAGTCACCAGTCAGGGACAGCCTTCCTGAGCCAGAGCAATGGGGATTCCCTAGGATAACGCCCCTGTGCCCAGTGCCAAGATTGCAGCCCCCTGTAGATCCTTATGTAACAAACCAGCTGTCTCCATCAGTTCACTGACCCACATTCATAACCCTAACCCTGGAGGCAAAGCAGACTCCCACGGTTTCTCACAACAGCCCCTGCTCCACCTCTTAATTGTTCAGTCCCCTCTGGCCAGTACTTATTACTTAACTGATGGTCAGAGATGAAAAGAAGAGAGACGGCAAATCAGAAATAAAATTGAGTCAATGACTCCACTACTGGAAGTGGAAAACGATCATTAGGAGTCCTCCACCCACGGCTAAATGCTCTCCTTCACAAATCACGTCAATTAATGTCATCGGTTATGAAGAATCCTCTGTGTGTCATACCACATGGAGGGAGGACAGATGCTAATAAGTGAACATACTTAACGGAGGAGGTGGGAGACATGGGATTCCCTCTGTTCTTCTTGTCTTAGTGTGCATACTGCGCACATGGTCGTGAAGGCCAATGACAATACAGCAGGTAAAATAATAGAAAGACACATTCAAAACCAAATACAGGTGCCTCCATCCATTTTCTGTACACCCTTGTCCCTAGTGGGGTGCCTAGGGACAAGGGTGCATCTCCAGCGGGTGCATCTTGTTAGGATATAATTGAAAAGTTAATTTGATTCAGCAGCTTTATTCTAAAAGTAGAACTTGGGTAATTTATCAATTATCAAACGGATATATTTCAAAAGTTTATTTCTGCAAATTTGATCTAAGAAGAAACTATGTATGAGTTTGTAGGCTGGCATTTTTTACCGTCTGTACCATGACTCAAGACATCCATAGTCATCCCTGTACCAAAGTGTTCTGTAACATCTTGTTTTAATGGTTACTGCCCAGCCACACTCACTCCTGTCTTTAAGAAGTGCTCCAAAAGGCTGGCGATGACACATCGGAAGCAAACCATCAATGCAGCTGAAGACTCACAATATTATGTATACAGATGGAACTGATTCACACCGACTCCATCCTGATCCACAAGGCCCACTCTCATGCAGAGAATAAGGACTCCTATGTGAGGCTGAACTTCAGTTCTGCATTTAACACCATTTTCCCATCAGAAACTGGTGTCCAAGTTGGCTAAACGAGAAGTACCCAATGCGTTTAGAGTGACTTAACAAAAGCAATGCCACAGTAGTTGTCCATTTTCTTGATATACGGTAGGTGGTGCGCTTAAAGTAAAGACTCCAGCTGCACTCCATATCTGGTGAAATTGCCACAAACCCTTAAATTTGAGCTTTGCACCTTTTCCTTCCACTCAGCTTTCCAGTAATATGTTTCTTATCCATACTCTGTGAACAACCAGCGTCTTTTGAAAAGATAGTCTTTGGCTTTCCAAAGCATAATAAAGACTCTCTTCTGGACAAATGTCAAGTAAGCGGTCACCGCTATGATTGTGTTATTTATAAAAAGTCTTTCTTTCAAAAGTGTTGAATAATAAAATTTTGTGGCAAATTAAATTTTTGAATTTCACTAAGAGAACACTATAATTAAATGATAAACCTATATGAGTTTCAGGTTTTGAATTGAATCATTAAAAATAATGTATCTTTTTAATGATCTGAGATGTGTGTGTAAAACATGAGTTACCTTTATTTCTCAACATTCAATCCCATCGCTCTCTTCATATGAGCAGTTATTCTCCCAAGAACTGACCCTTCAAATGAAACATTTGATTATCTAAGAGTGAATTCCTTAATCAAATTTCCCTTGAATAGATTTTGCAGGAGAGAGGAAGTGCGACAACGGGACTTAAACTCATCAGATTAAGGATGGGTGGATCCGCTAACTGCAATTGCTTCAAAATTGGGGTGGTGGGCAGTGGGGTGGGGGGTCAGACTATTTGTATTTTTTTCTTTTATTACAAACATTATATTTGAAACATTCTGTTTTAACAATGTGATGACGGTTTACTGAAAATTACCCAAATGTGACTTGGGTGTAGCACAGATACAAAAAAAAGTTCATCTGTTCTGAGATTTCTTTTCCCAAAACTTTAAACATCAAACACACCTCAGTCTAATGTGCTTGGACTGTTTGCTGACAAAGCTGTCAAAACTTCAAACAGCAGAGACTGGCAGCTCCACTTGTTCACCGGCGCCGCGCTTGAAAGTCTCCAACCGCCCCGATCTCCCCTCAAATCATCAACTGTGACCCGAGTAGAACAGACAGGGAGACACGCCTCCTGCGAGCTGCTGTGCTGTTCATCTGAGTGCTGCTTCGCACCTTCCCACTGACTTCAGACAGTGGAAAAGTTATTTTAGAACAAGAACGAAAACAAAAGCTCTGCAGCACAAACAAGACTGACTTCTGAGAGACAAACAAACAAAGATATGGTAATGATATCAACAATAATTAATGTTCAAATTGAACCGTTCGTTCATGTGTACTGACACCGCTGATTGGGGATTTCAGGTTTACCAACACACAGCCAGGCGGACTCATGCAGGTGTGCGTGGGAGCCAGTAATACTCGTCTTGACCTGGTGGGCATTAGCACAGCCGCAGACTCGCTCACTAACCTCATTAACATTTTCTTTGTTGGGTTCATGCACTCGAACAAAAACTGCCCACCAAAAATAACTCCAAATGATGCAACAAAACCTTACAATTGTGAGAACAGACAAAACAAGTCCACTGATGTGTCTGATCCACAACGTTTCTTTCATCAAGGGAAAGAAAGACTTGTTGTGGTTACTATGAGAGGAAATGAGGAGTTTGAATGTCTTGCTGTAATCTTCAGTAACAAAACGTTAGAATTTACAGTGTTTTAGGATATCGTTGTAGATCACATTTCTGCGATCTAAAGATGCAGAGTGATTACCACGGGAAGACTCCTCTTCAGTGAGTGATATCTTTGTGTGAGGAGGCTGCTCAAATAACATGAACTGGTAACGGTGGAAACCAGTCTTCTGCGGCGGCGTCGGTGGATGGTAATCTGCAAAACAAAGAACCAGAATCATGAGAGCTGGCAATGCTGAGCTGCTGTATCGAATATAAGTCATTAAAAACCCTGGCATGGATTGCCTTTTTTTTTTAGATGGCATTACACTAATAGCAGCCGTATATCCATAAAACTCTGACCCTGAATTGTGTGCAATTTTCTCGTACTCGTGTTTTGGCTAATGGCCGTGTAAATATTCTCATATACATGTACGTGCATTTAAGAGATGTTGCCTGACTAATTTATTTTAAAACACAAAATAATAAGTTGAAACTAAATCTGCTTTAAAGAATGGTTAAGAAAAAAAAGGAGCAGCAAAAAGCTTAAGCATATGTATTTAAAAATAATAATAGTTAGTTTATGACTGTCAAACGTCCTGTTACTACAAATAAAATCACCAACCAGTTTATCATTCAAAAATAATGTAGAAGCATTAAAAAAGGAGACATGATTTCTGTGACTTTTGCAATTATTTGTTTAATTTAAATAATTAGGATGTAATGAATGCTGCATATACGTACAGAGACAGTTGCAGGAATGCTAGAGCTGCAGCTCAAAAGTGTACTTCATTTATTTTTCTGATTTAGTTAAAATAAACTTTAACTGATATAAAAGAAATGACACAACGAAACACATTGATATATTTTTCAAACAAAAAGGGAGTGGTAAGCTAATTATTTTGTTCTTGGTTGTGTGTGCACACGTTTTCTCTGTCCTGATTGCTTGTTTTTTTATTTTTAAAAACCAGTTTGAAGTAAATCAAATCAAGTGGGTTTTTTTTCTTTTACAATTAAAACCCCAGATATGCTTACTAAAAATGTTAATATTACAATTGATTGAATAGAAAACACAATTTTACTTCAGATATGTTAACCTACAGCTGATTCCATGTTCTGTTCAGAAGATGCTCTCAGGAAACTCAGTGGAACACCTGCAGATACCATGGCACACCAAATTATCACTCACTGTGGAAATGTCACACTGGACATCAAGCAACATGGATGGACTTTGTGAATGTCCCTCAAACTCCTGAGAGAATTTCACTTCACAATCGTTTCAAAGCATTGGTTTTTTGCCAATTTTTTTTTTTTCTTTTATATGATTTTTGTTCTTCTTGGCATTTTTCTTTTTTAACAATTATTAATTTATTTTTGGTCATTTTGCATTGCCGTGTTTACTGTTTCATGGTTATTCTTGTTTATTATTTGTTAAGGTTATTGTACACAACTTTGGTAAGCTATGTCTTTTCAAACATGTACAAATAGTCTTGAACTGATTTCCACTAAGCCTTCTTTCTTCCACTTAACTTTCCTTTTATATCATTAGATATATAATTCTGTGAATAGCCAGCTTCCTTCTTGAGGGTCATCATTCAGGCAGAGGTTGTCAATGACTGTCAAGTCAGCAGTCTTCCCCGTGATTGTGTAGACCAGAAACTGAGCTAGAATCTCATCTAGGGTATTTATGAACTGTAACCCACAAAATTCATTAATAGAAGCTTTAGATAATCTGTTTCCTTTTTTTTTTTTACTTGAATAACTGAAACAGATTAATTTTTCCAGTCTTACCAGTAAGAGTCATGCCTTGCATTTCTCCTTTCTCCAGTGAGTAGCCCTGGTAAAGCAAGTACATAGTCAGTCAGGTAAATCACAAACAAAAAGTGTTCCTGCAAACTAATACTTAGCTGCTAAATGGTGTTAAATGTTGTTTGGAATTTATAAATCTATTTACTCGAAGCTCTTCTGAAGGATAGCGTCACAATTTTTTTGGTTAATTTAAGTGAAACACACAAGAGATGTTGTTAAATCAATGTCTAAAAATTAAGGAACAAACTGCAGACAAAAGACAGTTTCCAAGCACATTAAACTAGTGAGAGGATTTCCAATTTCCCATATTATTAATTGTATATTAATCTCCTGTTGCCTAGAAACAGACATCTTATTACCATATCGGAAGCTAATCATATCAGGTAAATTTCATAAGCCTTTTAGATTTTTTTTTTACCATCTATATGTCATGTTGAACTCCCTTTTTCTCAGGAAACACACAGAGAGTAAGGCTGTTCACACAGCAAAAATTACACACAGACACGTTTGTTTAATAAACTTGGGTATTTACTACATGATGGCTGCATCCTTGAGTGGGAGGAAAATGACTAAATATGTTGTCTGTGAAATGGCCCCAAACCCACTTGAAGCAAGAATGGAAGTCCCCATCACAAACGAGGAGTGTGTGGTCTGAGCACCTATTAGTGTCCTCGTTTCTCTGCACACAGGCTCCCCCTACAGGGGAACCAAGGTGGTGTGTTACTAGACAGCAATCTGGGACAAAAGATGGACTATAGAGGAATGCTTCCCTCATTTTTCTTCCATTTAAATTGACATTTTGATTTACTTGATGACTTCAGATTAAATGGAACATAGCTTATATTGAGAACAGAAAAAATATTTAGCTTCTCTTAAAGTAGATGGACTAGACAAACTAATATTACAGTATAAACAGAACAGCAATGTTGACTTTATCATTTTGGTAATGGAGCAACCATGTTTATTTATAATTTTTTTTAGGATTAATTATTTTGCATATTTGTACAGACAAATACATACACAAATTGAAACATTTCACCTGGAAAATTTATATTTCATTCATTTTTATTGTATGATTTCTAATCACATTTTGTACAGAAGACAAAAATATGATTTTGGCAGATATGAAGATACTCATCACATCATGACACATGCTGAAACCTTGTATTAAGAAACATACAGTTGTAATTCAGTTACTTCCAAATCTGTTGGCCTTATAACTTTGATCAACATCAGCGCAGCTCAAATCAGCCTGCAAGTGTTACTGAGGATTTCATCAGTACTCAAGCATGTGCCCCTCATTGTGCTCCATCTTATCTATAATCCCATAACGGCTGTTGAGGATGTTTCACAGAAAGTATTAAGTGTTTACTCCGACTGATACAATTCAGAAGATTAGCTTCAGCTGTGAGTATCTTCATCCACAGATCAGTGCGAAAAAAATAGCTTTATTTAGAAACAGCAAGAGTCCTGCAGCCTGCAGGATCCAAACCCATTGCCATAGCAACAGGTAGTCAACATTTTCCCACATCTTAATGCTCAGCTCTCGCTCGTTTTCCTTGGCACCCCTTGGCCTTTTAATTTCAGTAAAGAACACGGAGTTTAAATAACAGCAAATGAATACAACATTGAATTTCTGCCAATTAATAGAAGACAAATCTATAGCAGGCAGCAGAAATACATCTTTACTTATTCTGATAATCATAAGACTTCAAAACAAATTGCAGAAAATGTTGCATTTTATTTATGTTTAGCCAAGCTTGATTTGAGAGTGACGGACTATGTAAGACATTGTGATTTCATGGGCGACGGTCTCTGGGGTCTTCGCTGTGGGGTGTAATATTCCCAGAGTCTGATAAAAATCTACTGATTTGTTGTTTATATTTAAAACAAATGTTTTCATTTTTCATTCATGACTCAGGTATATGGATATAATGTGTGTGTATAAATTTTAGGCTCAAAATGCATCAATGTAAGGCAAGGCCATTAATTAAAATTCATACTTAAAAAATGATTACCTATGTTGTCAGTCATGCAGACTATTTGACTTTAATTAAATGTGTTGTGTTCTTTGTCTTAAATAAAACTGATTTTATACATGTAAAAAAAATAAAGAGGCAAAACAAACAAATGGGCACTAAAATAACCCAGGTCTCAAGGCAGAAAAGTTAAATACAGATGCCTTAATTTTACATGTCAATAAAAACAAAGAAAAACTGGCTGAAACATTCTCACTCCATCTTCTTTTCATTGTATTCACTGTTTGATTATTTCATGTTAAACCCAGACACACCCAGACATAAATGGGGGTGGGAGGAATTTTCCTCTAAAATGAACAACAGAGGTTTTTTGCCAGTTGGAGGAAGTTGAAGATAATCTTTTTAAGTGATCTTTATGGGTCTATTGTGTAAAAAAAAAAAACAAAAACAAAAAAAAAAACACCCTAAAACTAAGCAAGCAATTATGGAAAACAGAAGGGAAGACCTCTGGCCCAACACCAAGCCAGCTCATCATATTCTGCAGTTTCAGAGACTTTATTCATTAGTTCAGACATTTTTTTTGTTTTGGCACCCAAAAAAATCTGCTATGCATAGTATGCCCCAGATGATTTGTACTTTAAAATGATGTGCAAACCATGTCTTCCCATGACAACATCTGACGACAATAATGCTGAACGACTGAATATCCCTTCAGCAATCAGTGAGAAAAGTGAAAAGGTTTCATTTCATACATACCAAAAAAACAAAGTAAGCAAAGTAGTCTTTTCAATTTCAAATCCTGCACAACATTTTTTTTTATTTTTGCAGCTACATCTATTTCCAAACTCACTCCTGCCAGGCTGTTAAATTGATCCTGTTTGAGATTCAAGAATATCTACCGCTGGACTTGTACCAAAAGCAAAACACCATCCTGGAATATCTCAAAAGGGTTGAAAACAAAAGTTGTGAAGCAGTGTGTCTCAGGCCTTGGACACTGTAGGGCAGGTTCAGGTCTTATATTCACATTCATTGTTTTACACGCAGCAGTCTGCTGCCAAAATATGTGATAAGCAGCGAAAGCATCAATGTTCTGTAAATTGGACTATACCAATAAACTGTTCAATACGACTTACTGTAAAACACTGTGATTTGAGTGAATAAATGAATATATGGCAAACACATGACAAATATCTTTCTGAGAACATCGTAGTTGTCTTACAATTCAAGGTTGTAGAAATGATTTCAGTTTCCTCCAGTCACATGTTGATGTGCCCCTGGTTGCCTATTGAGTTGTGTATTGGCGTATAAATTTGTGCATTTGTGAATGTAAATTGGTGAATGTGCATGTAGTGTAAAACATTTGAGTGGTCAGTAGGACTGGAAAGGAGCTATATAAATTCAAAACATTTACATGGATTTAATCATGTTTTAAATGTAGAGCAAATTCACCTATTTATCATTTGTTTTGTATAGCATATCTAAAATATTTAAAGAAGATGTAGCTTGAGAAACTGAAATACTCAGACACAATGCTAATTGACACTCTATTGACTAGTGTTTGGAAAGGAGCCAATCCAAGAGTGCCATTTGTTTTTTTCTTAGTGCTCATTGGTTGTGCTCCCAGGAGCAGAGATAAGGAAGTTGATGTTAGCTTCATGCAATACTGCCAATACAGTTGTTTCAAAGTCCGCCTTAATGCATATTACAGTATGTGCTACACCTATTAAAATAGAGAGGGTCTCCTGTATTTCATGATCTCAGCTCTTCGCAGGTGATTGTGGTCCCTAACCCCTGCAGATACCAAGACTCCACTACCAGGATGAAGGGTACAAAAATACAGGGGTGGAGAACATTACATTTAAAAAAATGTTACAGTCTAGTTTTATTTGTTATGATTTTATCCTTAATGATCTCGACATTAAAATTCTGTCAATTTTACACACTCAAAGTGCACCCAAGTGTTTAAAAGCCACATTGATCAAAATGTAGGTTGGACTGTTGTGACTTGCAGCGGACCTCAAGCTTTTTATCCACTGAACTGACTGCAAACAGAGAGTCTACTTAGTGTGGCAAGAGAATAAATAATGTTATAATTGGGTTGTTTCTGCAACGATTAATAATGCTTGCTGCTGATTCTCTGGCACTGGCATGTACATTCGGTATATGTGGCATCTCAGAGTTTTGCCACTGATTTTAAACATGTGATCAAACGTGATCAGAGGGGGTTAGCTTAACAAACTGTAAGTTTGCATCGCCACTGGAAAAACTGGGATCCAGTTGCTCTACTTTCACCATTAAAAAAGCGGCTACGCGGGGCTCAACACACTACATAAGGAAGCATGTTCATTTGGAAATTGCCTTCGAGATGACAAAGCTCTTGCAAGCTGTTGTACATCTGACCCAGACCTCTGAGCCGCTTGAGATGAGCAATCATGGAAAACAGTACCATAGAGTCAAATATGAAAGAGACCATTACAAAAAAAAAAGAGATTGAATCTATGCTTCGTGGGTTATTTTAAAGATTTTCTTTTCCCAAAAGATCTATTTCTTAGTCTATATTCTGTTTTGTGTAGGTGCAGCCTGTTCATATACCACTGTTGTGTCTCCAGCTGTGGTGTTACACACATTTCATCCTGCCTCTGTTGCTCATTGCGGCAAAGCTTGCTTTTATGTCTTACTGACTGTTTCACACTCTGACTTGAACAAAAGTAAAAGATCTCAAACAACCTACACAATATGAGCAATGAATAACGCTGAAAGTCTAGAAAAAGCTACATGGCAAGCCTTTTCTTGTGGGTCACGTAACATCCTGACACTGTATTCATGAGCGGTTTCAGGACCAATACTTATAATACATCAGATATAATGAGTAAGATTTCTAGGAACATAAAATATGACAGGCGTAAATTATGAGGCATGAACAGCTAGTCTTTGGGTGGCTAGCAAGGTAATGTCTCTTCCTGTATGAAAATAAACTAAATACGTTACATGACTTGGTAAAAAGCCTCAATCCAAGGCCGGAGGATGAGTGGTGTGTTTGTATAATGTGTCAACATAACTTCCGTTAGGAATCCTCCGACACGAGCCAGTAGGTAGGAGTCCACGAAGAGGCGGTGGGTGGGTGCAGGGGTGCGATTTCAGCAGGAATACCCACTTGCCCAAGAACCCTTCTCTTTCTTTGTGTGGGTGCGTGCTTCCCTTTGTCAGCAAGAGTTACTCATGCACCTCCTTGAATATCCACCACTTCTCCCTCCCTTGCTTAGCCTGTAAACCCACACCTACGACAATCAGCACCCACGTTCTTCTAATGCAGTTCTCAGAGCATCATTCTCCCTTTTACTTGCAGTCAGGCTAACAGACGGGGAGAGAGAGCATGACAGATGGTGTTCACAGCTCTATTTCTGAGGCTGGACTTGTACTGCCACAGCCACCCCCCCACTACCCACCCCCCATCGCCTATTCCGCTCAAGCCAAGTGCTTATGACTACCTCCTCTTCTTCCTCGCTGCAATCAGCCCATTCATTTGCAGGGTTATTGTGAATTAATAGTCTGTGTACTGAGAAGAAACCTCGGGGCATGTGGGTTAAACACTGATGATGACAGAGAGAAATCGTGGGACTTTCTTTTAATGATAAAATGACAAAGTGAAGTTTTATTATCATAAATTTACAAACACAACATGCTAGTCGAAACTGCCTAAAGATATTCACAACTTCTTCAACTGAAAACGTGTGATTGAATGTCATTTCTCTGTCATGTTACAACTGAGTGCACTTAGAGCACACGACTTTCTAGTCTCATCTCTTCAGCTTCTCATTGTGATATCTACACACATCCATACGTTTAACAGCCTTTCAGAGGTGTTCAATGATATCCTTGTGGTTCTGCTTAAATTCAAGCCCACAAACACAGAATGCTACAGAAAACTACCCAGTTATGAGAATCGTCACCAGGTTCACAATTTCTTAAGTACAGCTCATCCACTGATGTAGAGTCACAGAAGGGTAATATTATAACAGGTGTTATTAGAGCTGGTAACAACTAAAGGAGTTTCAAAGTCGACAGCTAGTATGTACTTGCAAAGAGTATGTATGATGTTCCTGACAGCTTTTCAGACTGTCACGTGTCTGTGGGTATTATGGGTTGCAGTCCCAGAAACGTCAATAATTGTTGGCTATCACACTCCATGTGCCATAAATTGATGGATTGCATGCAAATAATTGTAACTTGTGAAAGTATTCTTACTCCTTGAACTTTCTGTCTCATCTTGTCGCATATTTCATCACAACCTTAATGTTTGCCACAGGGATTTTTGTAAAAGCCGAACATAACATATATCATGTATGAAGTCGGAGTAGGATTTTCCGACTTTATATATAGTTTTTATTTGTTTTAATTGTTTTTCTTATGTTTAATGTACCGTTTGTTTTATGGGACTACAGATGGAAATGATCATTTTGCTAAATCCACTATATTTAAGACAACACTGTACATTTATAAATGTGCACTGTCACACTTGGAAAAAAATTAATCAATCATTCAATCAATCAATCAAATTTGTAAAGTACTCTGCTGGGCTCCACTTTATTCGGGCTGCTTTGTAGGTGTTTCCACTACTGTTTTTGTTAGCTTAGTACCCACTTTTTTTTAGGTATTATGAGTAGGGCTGATTAGGTACTCCATGGTAAATAACTACCGCCATCTTCTAAATTAATAAATACTGTTCTTCTTCCTGCCACATCCACAGCATCCGCAGCATTTGAAATCTCAGAATAATCCCAACCAGGCTAAAAAACAGCAACAGCACAGCTCTCTCTTCTTCTGTGGTCTCAGAAAAATGAAGACTCATGTTGCACAGTTATGAAGCTCAACACATACTGTAAGATGTGTGGAGGTGTGGCTCCACACATCTTCCCCAGCTGCATGCGGTATAGGGTTCGGGGAAACACAACTTCCAAGAAGAGCGGAGCAAAGCAGCCAAAGTAGAGCCAGTGGAAAGGGGCATTAGAGAACATTAGTTACAAACAGCATCATGAAGACCAAGAAACACAGCAGGCAGGTAAGGGAGAAAGTTGTGTATAAATCTTAAGCAGGGTTAGTTTCTAACACAATATTCCAAGCTTTGAACATCACACAGAGGTCTGTTCTATTGCACGTCTGAAAATGGAAAGACGGAGGCAGAACTGTCAAAGATACCTGTCTTTCTTGCTACACAGACATGAGCACATCTTCCAAATCCTGTTGTCCCTTCATTGGTTCCTTTTGAAAATGTCAGCCTATAAATGCCTAAGTAGTTTTGCTCCTCCATACCTTCCTAATTTACTTCAGCCTAATCCTCCTTCACAGGCCTTTAGATTAGCCTGTTGCTTTTAGTTGACTTGAAGAGGGTGAATATTTATGTCAATATGTAAAAATCACATATTTTATGTGAAACATGATGCCTCTACTCTAATGCACCTAAAAGTGTTCTATCAGGTTGAAGTCAAGCCTTTGCGCATCCTAATTATTATTTAGATTTGCTGACTATTGATAAATCTGCATTCTATGACTCTGAATGCATTTTGAATAGTACATCGCTCCTAGATTTTTCTCACAAGCTTCATCCATTTTTAAATTCCTGAAACGGCTCAAAAGGATCTACCCATCTGAGTAGGATAGAGAACTCTATGGGAGATCAGCGGGGTGCGGTAAAATGGTCTGAACAGGAGAGAGAGAAAATTGGTGGGGGAAGTCACCCTTGATTTGCTTCAATGGATCAACAAATTAACCCACTTAACAATAGCCTGCTGGACTAATGGGTTCACAACAGAAACTCATTTGGCTTTGGTAATGAACCCAAGTTGGAAACATAAACAGTCCAGTTATTAACTCTCCAGTCATCATTGAAATCATTTGACACACCAAACCTACAATCCTTTGGTCGTGTTAATCAGCAGGAAGGGACACTATCACTGGAATCACTCACTAAAGAAAGTAGCTACCAGACTCATTATCTCAACCATATATTCAGACTAATTTACATTCATGCAACACACCGTAACAAAGACTTTGAGCTGGTTTGGCCAGCTCATTCTCAGAGAGCAGATTGGACCCAACAGGGCAGAGAAACGACCAAAGTGAGAGCAACCTACTAAACTAATTTTTATCTAACTTCGGTGCTGGTCCTTTTAGAGTGTGTGCGTGTAGGGGTGTAAGGGAGTATGGGTGCTGATGAGTCTGTACTTTAGTACTGTTGAGGGAAGCCCAAGCCTGAGTTCCCAAGGTAACAGTCTGTTTGAGAGGGGGCTGGCTGACTCATTTGAAGGGAATCCTGGAACCTGAACAAGGCTGCCCACTCGCCCCACCCCCAGCTTCATCAGCACAACAAGCAAACAAGGCGCTGACATGTCCCCAAATAGGGCTTCCCACTAACGGGGGTGGCAGTGGAAAATCCCTGCCTGAGTATGTCGTCGTTGCAACACACACACCCACCCGCACGCACACGCCTGCACACACACACATCTTTACCATGGCTGCAGAGGTTTCTGCCTGCAAGACGAGAAATCCACAGAGATTGAAAGTAAGATGGTGTGTACAAACACATGCTAGATTTTGATTAACACATACAGGGATGGCAGAGATGTGAGGGGGCAGGAGAGGAAGTTTAAGCTTATTAAACTGTCGTGACAGAATTAAAATAATATGAGGTGTGAACATTGACACAAAGTAAATGAGCATCAATATCTTGTGGGTGTGTGCATGACGTAGAGGAAGGAGAGAAGGAGAGGAGGATGTGGAAGGAGTAGGTGGACAAGAGAACGAACTCTTTGCCTACTCAATTAATCTAATTATTAAGAAATTAAAGGGAATCAACAGGCGTGTAATTGAGCACTTAAGTGTTTCAAGGTGAGTCTGTTCCCTTGACTTTGAAAGGACGGTGGTGTTGTCGAATCCTTTTGTGAAAGATCCTGACTTTTGGAACTAACTAACGAACCACTGTATATTTACTTAATACAGTGGCTCACAAAAGTATTCAAACCTTTTTTTATAACTTTGTCACATTTTGTCATCTTACAACCACAGACTTCAATGACTGCATTCAAGATTTAACGTGAAACCCCCCCCCCCACAAAGAGGCACCTAATGGTGACGTGAAATAGTATGATACATGGGTTTTTGACTTTTTATTTTAAAAATCTACAAAGTGTGGCGTACATGTGTAGAACCACTTTCTACTGCTACTGCAGCTGCAAGTATTTTGCAGGATCACTTTACCAGCTTCATAAATCTGTGCAATGATTATTTTCCCATTCTTTCTGCAAAATAGCTTAGGCTCCATCCCGTGTGAAAATATTTCTGAAGTGTTGTCAAAGATGTTCAACTTAACATGGATTTGGTCTTTTTGTTTGTTGAGCTTTTCCATCACATCAATAGAGTCTGAAGTTCAACCTAGGCCCCACAACATAATGCTGCCACCACCATATGTGACTCACAGGGTTGTTTGCTTATAGGTGTCAGTATTGTTTTTTCTCTTTAAATAGCATTTTGCACATGGCCAAAAGGTTCAGTGGGATGGTGCCACTACCACCACAGGCAAGTTCAGTTTTGACTTCATCTGACCTGAGCACTTTCTTCCACATGTTTGCTGTGTCCCTTGCATGGCTTGCGGCAAAGTTTAAGTGGTATTCTTCTTGCCACTCTTCAGTAAGGCCAGATTTGTGCAATACACCACTTACATTTCTGTCAACAGAATCATGCAAGTAGTTTACCATGGACCTCTTTGACTGCTTGATGCTTTGTTTGCTCGCCTTGTAAGTTCTTGACAAGGTTTGCAGTGGTGAAATACTCTTTCCTTATTGTGATGATGATTTGAAGTGTGCTTACTGGGATGTTAAGTGCTTGAGATTTTGTTTTAATTAAGACTACTTCATGCTCCGTGGGAACTATTTTTTAGGATTACTCTTTTCTGTTCCAACATGACTGCACACCATTACACAAAGCAAATTAGCTCCATTGCAAAATAACACTAAGTCAGCCCTTCTCTTCCAGCATCAGTGTCTGGCCACACAAATGGGCTTCTAAAAATGGCCTTAAATGCATTTTAAGGCCATTTTAAAATGGCCTTAAATATAACAATATAACATATAACAATGTGGATATCTTCTCCAAAAGAGTCCAATCTGGTAAATCTGCATAACTGGACCAATATCGCACACAACCCTTTGGATTAAGTTTGGGAAATCACTCAACTCAAACACAATTACACGTGTGTGGAGGCAAGTGAGAAAATACTTTTGGCAGTATGATGTAGATGTGTGTTAATCATCCAAAACAAAAGCAACATTTTCTAAAAATAACAGAATAACCAGTTTGGTCTTTAAACAAAAACTGCACACACACAGGCACCAACCCTGCTGTTAAGTGTAGCTATTCGATTTGCTCCAGTCCAGTTACATCTGCTGATAACTCTATAGTTCATTCAGTGTCTTTAGTCATTAACAACTGAGAGCCGGTACAAAGGGATTTAAGAGGCAGAATTACTGTTTTGAATCGTTGGATGTTTAATTCTTCTATTATAATTGAGGCAGCAGGGAGACAAAGGTTATAGTAACTGCTGGAAACCTGTCCCACTTCACAGAAAGGTTAATGAACCTTACAAGTCCTATGGGAGATGGAGTATGCTGTTAATTTGACAAACGTGGGAAATAAATGCTTTTATGCTTTTATTGACGGTGACCAATAGCGGCCTTTGCTGGAATGAAAGGTTTTAGTCTTTTAGGTGCTTTGCTATGAGGCAAAACAATAACGTGGAATGCATTTGTTGGAAGAAACTAAGTACATAATTGTTTGAATAGCAATTTCATGCCAAAAAGCATCTTCATTATTAATTCCTACTTTTAGGGAACATATACTGTGCAGCAATGCACAGTAACTTGATTTGTGTTATGAAACATATGCTTTTGTTCTGAATACATTTGCAGGAATGTTGGATGTTTTAAAAAGCGTTACTTTAAAATCTGCATATTTTAGCTCCCCAATTTATGCACCATTGGTCTGGATTTCATTTTAACAGGTCACAAAATGCATTAAGTACTATCAGCTGGAGTGAATTACATGCAACTCCGTCAGCAGTTTCCACATTTACAAACTGAGCTAAGCGAAACATGGCTGTGGTACATTCAGTCAAGGTGTCAGGGACTTGACCACCCATATATACATTGTGCAAAATGACAGAAGCAAAAATCTGGGCTTAGAAACTTTCATGAAGCCGACTGTTTACAACAATGTCTTTTATTTACTCCTCCAAATTTCTAGGGAACAAACCTTTAATAATTTTTTGAATGCACCCCCAGATGAGGTAATCATTCAGCTATTGCAGTTTTAATATGAAAGAGTTGATTATTTTTATGACTTCTGTGCATAAATGCTGCACCTGGAAAACAAGAAATTAATTTTAAAAAAATACAGGTGTCCTTTATGTTAGACAATCTGTTCGGGTATGCAATTAATGCATTTCCTCACTTCCTCACTATTTGTTCTGAACAGAGAAGTACATCTTTTCTTTGGAACAAAAAAAAAGTGTGAGTACGTAACCCTGATCTTGGCAACCTTTCACTGACTTTCTGTCTATCCCAAGGACTAAATATTTGTAAAATAAATGATTGTATAGAGTAACAAAAATTGTAGTAAAATCCATTTAAATTAGTATATTATAGTTACATTAATGATGCTGCAAAATATTTTTTAGATTTAAAAATTATATGAAAATTTCAATTCTTTTTACCACATTTATTTTTAAGTTATGCTCCAGATTCTCCATGTCATTTAGACTTTGACTGGGCCACTAAGATAAGAATATGCTGTGATCCATTGTAGCCATGGCTGCATGTTTAGTGTCTTCTAGTTGGAAGGTGAAACTCCATCCCAGTTTCCAGTCGTTTGCAGCGTCTAACAAGTTTGCTCTCAGCATTGCTCTGTATTTAGCTCCATCCATCTTCCCATCAGCAGTGACCAGCTTCCCTGTTCCTCCAGGTTTGCAGCTGTGCCATACTATTTCTACTTTTAATGGCAGATTCAGAAGAAATCAGAAAAACACTCCACGTGAATATTGAATAGAGTAAATACATTATTGCTCCAACAGGGACATTTTGCTCAGTTAGTGAACAGATTGGAATTTTTTTTTTATATTGTGATCCTCCCTTAAGTTCTCCATAACATTATTCATGACCTATCCGATTTGGTAATAAGTCTTCATAAAGCTTCTTTGTTCCTTACTGTTTTTTAACAAACCTCTGAGGCCTTCACAGAACAGCTGGGTTTATACTGAGCTTACATTTCACACATATTGAGTAACGTCTAATGGGAGTTACGCTGTGCGCACAATCATTAGCCAAGTAAGTATTTTGACCATTTCATCATTTTAAAATCCCTTTACCTGTGACTTCATAATTACGCGCTAGTTTCTGTCGGTCCATTACATAACATCCCAATAAAACACGTTTGAGTATTTTGTGGTAATATGCTTAAATGTGAAAAAGTCCAAGAGATATAAAAATTTCTGCTAGGTACTGTAATAGCAAACCTTTAATTGGCTGTGGCTCAGGGAGAAACGAGTCCTGCCAGGCAGCAGGTCTAGCAACAAGAAACTCTGATGTATTCTGCTGTATTTGGAAATTAATCTCGGTGTGTGTGAGGCAGAGAAAATCTGGGAACATAATACATGTCGCCTGAAATGTCTCAACAGATATGATCCTCCTTGTAAAATAAAAATAATTTTTGGTTGAATTTTGGCTGCTGAGATTTATAAATATATTGGTATTAGCAACAACAACAAAAAAAGATAGTTTGACCTCAATTTTATGTACCTGACACCAGCAGATCAGAAACACCACAGCTGATGTTTAGCTTGTGAATAAAAAGTGTTGATATGATAAAAGAAATGTGTGTTCAGTAGGAGTAAAAAGCTATTAAATTCAAGTATTTTTTTTAAACAATCTTCACATTTTTCAGAGGGCTGATTAAATTATTGACCAGGTATATAAGTGGTAATCCTGCAGTTCTTCAAGGACATTGATGTAACCCTCTATTCTTGCAGAGAAAAGAAGTCAAGCATTACAGTGCACAGACCAAAAATGTATCTTCATGTAACCAGAGTTGGTCTTGTTCTGGATGATAACCCCTTAAAGACAACTCAGCTCCCAGTCTCTCACCCTCACTTTGTCCCAGCTACACGGTCGGGCACTGCTTCCCATGCCTGTGTGTGCGCTGTGCTCGCCACAGGAACACACAACAATCCGCGCTCCACAATCCCTCTTAACCTCTGACCTCAGCTTATTGTTACCTGTGAGCAGCACTGTGGCAAACATGTTGTACAAGTACTGCACAGCCCTGCAAGCTGTTTGTGTTCTGCAAGTATGGAGGGCAGGGGAGGAGGGAACGAAGAGAGGGAGCTATTTAATCCCCCCCAAAGGAACTCCCCTCTCAACCCGTATCGTGAACTCGCAGGCAAATCACGTTGCTGGAAGGCACACCACACACACAAACTACTGTCTTTTTAATTTCATCAGCTGAAAGAAATCTATACAGCGCTTTGGAATCTGACTGAGCCGTGGAGAGAAGTGAACTATACAGCACCCTGGAATGTAAACAGGTTTCTCACCAAGTGTAGCATAAAAATACAGCATTGCAACAAACCTCTCGGCTATGATGATGGTCAATAGCAAGGATCAGAGGTCCTTTCTTTTTTGGTTGTTAGTCCGAGAGCATATCAATAAGCACAAGTTGAACAAATCCGGAGAATTATTTAGACAAAATGTTCCGATCTTACTTAAATTATGAAAGCCTAACATGGATGAGATGGTTTCTTTATGGTGAAAGGGGCTTGTTTTGTCACTTCAAACCGTTCCAAGGAATAATAGGAACTTTATCACCAAATCCCTTGCAGATACGGATTGTAATGTGCAAAGAATTGCAACATCTATTGTTCAGTGTGAGTTATTGTTACACACTTGTAGCATTCAAAGAAATGGGCACATGATTTAATAATACTAACACTAAGCCAAGCATTGTTGTTTGATTTGTATCCATATCAAAAACCTTGGTACTCTTACAGCAATGCACACAGAACCAAATTACATTAGCAGATAAATGCAGCAATTGTTCCTAAAGTGAGAGTGTTTTTTATTTCATTATACACAATCTGAGCTGTTTAGGCATTTTCTAAACACGCAACTTAGCCTCAGCTGCATTTTTGTACTTGCTCTACTTTAGTAATAGTTTTAGAATCCAGTCATAATCTTCACATGAAGTTAGACAGGCCACCATAATATCTGCCAACTTTGCATTCATGGCTGTCAAACTAAATTAGCATGCCAAAATACAGGAAAATATGTTGGCTTCAGGAGGTCTTTTGTCAACTCTTTGTTTTGTGTACAATTAACTGGCAAGATTTGCTGTATACTTAAGTAAGGGCTATTTTAGGTGAGCATAATTGTTAGTGAGTTGTTTTTATCAGCATGACACAATCCCCTTCGCCGCACCGCATCAGGAGACACCCCGAAGAGGAAGCGTATTCCAAAGCCGCAGCCCCGGCAGCCCCCCACGAACCCTGACATTTGTTCATTTACCCGCCCCTTACTACCCCATTCCAGTTCCTGTGCCCACACCTTCCAGCACATCACTCAAAGTTGACCACTTCACAGGAGGAACAGGTAGGCTAACTCCATCAACATCCCCCTCCTTTCCCCTTCCAGCCCACTGCCCCCTCCACCTGTACCCTCCAAACACACAAAAAATTTGCACATGGGGCCGACTGCCAAAGATCCTGTTTTCCTGACTGAAGTGGAGGGGAGGGGGTATGACAAAGACGACAGCTTGTGTGGGGGAACATTGTCTGCGGCTGCGACTAGAAATCTTTTCAGGAAAAACAGGATTTTATACACAATGGCCGTGGGTGTGAAGAAAGGGGGCACATATTAAAAGAAGTGCCTTTATGTCTACAGAGCAAGCGGTTTTTTAAACTGCTCTTTACATGGATAAGGTCCAACGTGCTTTCCCCCCCCCCCTACTAGGCTTTAGTGTGACAGACTGGATCAGAGAGGGCTTTCCAGGTTGTCCTTGTTTTCTTGGAATGTAATCGTTATTCTGTATACCCGGGCTAGAAATAAATGACGCACAGTAAACCAAATCTTTAAATGCAATAACTAGGCTTTTCCTTAGGAAAAAGTCTTAAATCAAACAGGAGCATCAACAGGAATATAGATTCCTCAAACACACCACCAGGCTTTATGTAAAAACTATAATTTATGTGTGATTGTTTCTTTGCCAGAAAGAACTGATCAGCATTCCCTATTTTAATTGTAAACCACAGCAGCTCATGTTCTCTGTGCAGTGAAACCTCTTCAATCATCTCACCACAGCAGTCAAAGCGGGGAGGTCAGTTTTTACCGAGATGGCAAAAGGCTTGGGAGGTTATCAGCTACTGTACAGCGCGGTGTGTGCGTGTGTGTAAATGTGTGTGCGGGTGCTTGCGTTTGTAGTATATGGACGGGGGATGGAGCTGACAACTGAGCGGAGGATTCTTATGTAATTCTCCCTTTAGGTGGCAGAGAACAGTGAGAGCAGCAGCCCACACTGAAGAAGAACCTGTTTGTTAATAAGCGGCGATAGCGCGATAATGTTAGAAGAGGTTTGTCCACGGAGTTGATGTGGGTCAGGGTAGGGGCCCAGATGTCGGAAAGTAACAAGAAGCGCCAGAAAGCCCTGATCTGTCATCTCAAAAATGAAAGAAAAACAAAACAAAACTTAGATGCAAGTACATTCAAACATAGACAGATGTGTACAACTAAAAAAAGGCCCGAGCTAACAAGCATAAGCACATCAACAGCTGTGAGGTAAATCTGATGAGGTTTAGTGAAGAATGACTTCCCAAAGCTGAACTCCACATAGCACCACCTCTGACATTTATCTGGCTGCAGTTGACAGGATGAGCACATGCTCCAAATGTTAAGCACCTCCAGCTGCGCTTTAGTGTTAAGGACCATTGTTGACTTGTAACAAGGGAGGGTTCTGATTGTTAAAAAAAACAACCAAAAAACAGTACTTGCTTTTAAATTTTGACAGCCAATTTGATATAGGCCATAACATCAAAGTTTTACACTTTGAAAGCTAACAGTTTAACATTTGGGCTGCAAACACAGTGCCTTAAGTGCATAGTTTGCATTTTGCCATGTTACATCCACAGATTTCAGACTATTTTTCAGGGGACTTATGAGAAAAACTAAATGAAATCATATTTATGAAATGGGAACAAATTCATCTGTGGTTTTAAAAGGTTTTTAAAACATATTTCCAAAAGCATTGTATGCATCTATAGTCAACCCCCATAGTCAAGACTTTGTAGAACAAACTTTTATACCTGTAAGTATAATATTCTGTTGATTGATATATATTTTTATCCATAATTCATTTGTCAATAAACTGTTAATTCATTTAGTGATTGCTAGTTGGATTTACATCTGGATAATGGTTATGGAATATGGTTTGATCTATTTTATCTAAATCTGTTCTCCTGCTTTAAGGGAAACTTCCCCCACAGTATTTGGTCTTTTATAGCCCCATATTTGGTCCTTTATTGCCCCATATTTAGCTTCGTCCATCTTCAACTCTGACCAACATCCTTGTTCCTGCTGAGGGGAAAGGCATGATGCTGCCACCACCAGAGTTTATAGTGGGAGGTATGGTATACTGGCCAGAGCTCCTTCATCCACTCATTTTTTAATACTCTCCTTGCTAAGTCTATCATTTTTGCTAAATGGCCATGTCTTGGTAAGTTTGGAGTTGTACCTTCATTCTTTCTATTTTTCAAATGATGAATTAAATATGAGATATCTAATACTTAGGAAAACATTTTACAATCTAACATTGATTTAAACCTCTCCACAGCTTTATCCCTAACTTGTCTGGTGTAGTTCTTGGTCTTCATGATGCTATTTGTTCACTAATGTTTCGTAATGAAACTTTGACGCTTTTACAGAACTGAGATTTAATCGCACAGCTCAAAGTACAGATCAACACTTTTTACTATCCTCTGTGGATAATTAGGTTTACTGGATTAATTTATGGGTATTAAAGTGAAGGGGGCTGACTACAGCTGTATGCTACAATTCTTATTTGTAAAAAGAAAGGAAAACCGTGAGTTACTGTTTCCTTTTCACTTTATAAAGTGAAAAGTATTTGTTGGTTTATCACATAACATCCAGCAAAAACACTTTGGGAAAGTTTGGTGTTGTAATATGACAAAATGTAAAGGTCAAGGGGTATGAATACTTTTGCAAAGTACTGTACATTTAAAAAAAACTTTTCACTAATCAGATAAACAGATTTAATTTGCATGTATGCTAATCACAACAATCTGTTCGTAAAACGTGTTCATTCTCTAGCTTTACATTTAAACAAAGGACAGCAACAGGTGCAGTCAGTGGAGTTTAGATTTGATAAAGTTGCATCACATGATTTGAAGCAAGGAGACAGTTCTGTGTAAAAGTTTCTGAAACCATAAACAACCAAACTGTTAACCTGGGTTAAGAGCATGTTTGGCAACTTTGGGATAGAGAAAAAAAAATCGCATTAAAAAGAAAAATTGTTCACTTGCTTTGCGCCCACCCCCTTGTCATAAGATATGGATGTCCCGTAAGGTTATTTGTGTTTGCTGGGGATTGAAGTGCTCAACTGGATTAAAAACATACTGCATATGTTTGGAAATCTGTTTCCCTGGGCGTATGAGTGGAGTGAGCGAGCGTGAAGCAGCAGCTTGCGTCTCCTCCAAGAGAGAGGGCAGACACTCTCATCATTAGCCGGGCTACAATGTGCTCCTCTACCTGCTCCAATCTGCACAGCCGGCTCCACTCTGACGCCAGACAGATGTTCCCACCACGAGGTGCAAAGTATTTAGAGGGGGAACGAGAGTGAGCAGGAGAGAGGCAGAAGAATGGAAATGTTCAGCAGAGAACACAATAAGAGTTTAATTATGAATAATACTATTGCTTCTTTGTTCTCACAGTGCAGCTAGCGATGGTTCGACTGGCCTCTGGGAGACTGTTTTTGGCTTCCATATGGGGGCAGCTGTCTGTCAGAAAAATTAACACTTAAATCATTACATGAACAGTAGGTACGGTTACAGAAAAAAAGAACAATGCAAATATGTATGGGCTGTTTCGCAAAAACAAACTCCAGGGCGTCTGCAAACATCCAAAATGTAATCTAATCATTTTATGCTCCTAAGATAGTAATGATGTGTTACATAGACTTTTAAAAAAAAATCTTAAAGTGTCACTTGTCTTCAGCGTGTAAGAAAATTACATGCTCAGAGGTGTATGATGGCCACATTTTACCTATTTATTTTTTAACATACAATAAATAAAATAAATCATTATATAAATAAAATAAATGCAGTTCTAGAGTTCTGGTGCTAAGCAAAATCTGACACATTGGAATTATTAATCACACTAAAAAAGTGGAGTTTTATTGTTGTTTTTTTGGGGTGGATGAGAGCTTTTGTCCTCATCACCAAACGGTGTATATTAAAAATAAGAGACAAAACAACCAAAGTGTTATCATTTCAAGAGTTTAGCACCAAATTAAAAGCTGTAAAGAGGTTACACGTCTAATAGTTAGCAGTTAAAGGACATGTTGAGGTGTGGAGCAGATGATCTCTGCAGGCCGCAGAATTCACAAACACAAAGCCAGCTGGTCTAATACCGTCACAATACTCCACTGTTAGTGTTTGCTTGAGCTGCAGAAGAACACAGGCTCATTCCTCTTTTGGGAGCTGCAACAATAGAAGAGGATGTTAAAGCATGCATATCCCCCCGTGCACTAT